>NC_057796.1:335987275-335996901 GCF_018294505.1 Triticum aestivum | reverse complement strand
GACTGGCCCGGGCGGCGGCGCGGCTGTGTCCGGCCGGGGCGGACGTGTCCGGCGGCGCACGGGGATGAGTGTTAGGGTTAGTCTGCGTTTCGTTTTTCGGGGGAGATGCATATAAATAGGTAGAGGGAGCTAGGAGGCTCCAAATGAGGTGCGGTTTTCTCCCACACGATCGTGATCGAACGACCTAGAGCATGGAAGAGAGTTTGGTGGGTTTTGGGCTGGTTTAGAGGGGGGTTTTGCTGCACACACAAATGGACTTTGCGGATGCCCGGTTAACCGTTGGAGTACCAAACGACCTCCAATGGAACGAAACTTGACCGGTGGTCTCCGGGTGGTATATTAAGGCCACTTGACAAGCCTCGGTCCATTGCGAGAATGTTAGACACCCGCTCACGAAAGAAAACAAGAGGGATGCACCGGAGGAGATGGGAGCGCCGGATTGCAAAACGGACAACGGGGAAAATGCTCGGATGCATGAGACGAACACGTATGCAAATGCAATGCACATGATGACATGATAAGAAATGCATGACATGAACAAAATACAAAACGAAAAACAAAACCCGACCACGGAGGGAATATCATAGCACATAGCCGAAAATGGCAAGAGTCGGAGTTACAATTATGGAAAGTTACATCCGGGGTATTACAACACTCCACCACTACGAGAGGATCTCGTCCCGAGATCTAGGACTGAAAGAACTCCGGATATTCGGAACGGAGATGGTCCTCGCGTTCCCAGGTGGCTTCCCGGTCGGAATGGTGCGACCACTTCACTTTCAAGAATTTGATTGACTTGTTGCGAGTCTTGCGCTCAGTTTCTTCAAGAATAGCAACGGGGTGCTCATGATAAGACAAATCTTCTTGGAGGTCAATCTCTTCGAAGTTGATAGTGCGTTCAGGCGTCTTGAAGCACTTGCGGAGCTGTGACACGTGGAACACATCGTGCACGTTCGCGAAGTTGAAAGGAAGCTCAAGTTGATAGGCGAGGTCGCCTCTTTTACCAATGATCTTGAAAGGACCCACGTATCTAGGGGCAAGCTTCCCTTTGATACCGAAGCGATGAGTGCCTTTCATTGGAGAGACGCGGAGGTAGACATGGTCTCCGATCTCGAAAGCCAAATCACGGTGCTTACTATCATAGTAACTCTTCTGGCGCGATTGCGCGGCTTTGAGATTATAAAGGATGACTTTACACATTTCTTCAGCTTCAGTGATTAAGTCATTGCCAAGAAGTTGGCGTTCACCAGTCTCTGACCAATTGAGGGGAGTACGGCACTTTCTGCCATAGAGAATCTCGAATGGGGCCTTGCCCGAACTCGCTTGGAAGCTGTTGTTGTAGGAGAATTCAGCATATGGGAGACAATCTTCCCATTTCATGCCAAAGGAAATGACACAAGCCCTGAGCATATCTTCAAGAATTTGATTGACTCGCTCGACTTGGCCACTAGTTTGAGGATGGAAAGCTGTGCTGAAGCGAATGTTTGTGCCCATGGCCTTCTAAAAGGAGTCCCAGAACTTAGAGGTGAAGATGCTTCCACGATCTGAAGAAATCAATTGTGGAATGCCGTGCAAGGAGACAATTCTGGAGGTGTAAAGCTCTGTCAGCTGAGCTGCTGTGATGGATTCTTTGATTGGAAGGAAATGAGCCACTTTAGAAAGCTTGTCAATGACAACGAAGATAGCATCATTTCCGCGCTTGGACTTTGGAAAACCAGTCACAAACTCCATTTCGATATGATCAAACTTCCATTCTGGGATAGTAAGAGGTTGGAGGAGACCAGCTGGTCGTTGGTGTTCTGCTTTCACTCTTCGACAGACATCACATTCATTCACGAACTGAGCAATTTCTCGCTTCATTCGAGTCCAGCAATACGACTGCTTGAGGTCATGATACATCTTCGTACTTCCAGGATGAATGGAAAGAAGTGAATTGTGCGCCTCGTTCATAATGAGTTTCCTTAGATCACCTTTAGGAACCACAATCCGGTCCTCGAAGAATAAAGTGTCTCTGTCATCAATGCGATAGCACTTGTATTTGGAAAGACCCTTGTCGATACCATGTTTCACCTTCTTCACCATGGCATCAAGGAGTTGTGCCTCACGAATTTGAGCTTCCAAAGTAGGAGAGACTATGAGGTTGGCAAGAAAGCCTTGAGGAACAACTTGGAGATTCAGCTTGCGGAAAGCTTCACAAAGATCCGGTTGGAAAGGCTTGAGAATTAAGCTGTTGCAATAAGCCTTCCTGCTTAAAGCATCTGCAATGACATTGGCCTTGCCTGGAGTATATTCAATACTCGGATTGTACTCTTGAATCATTTTGACCCATCGAGTCTGCCTGAGGTTGAGGTTGGGCTGAGTGAAGATGTACTTGAGACTCTTGTGATCGGTGAAAATGTCCACTTGTCTTCCCAACAAGAGATGTCTCCACGTTATTAATGCATGGACAACTGCCGCCAACTCAAGATCGTGAGTGGGGTAGTTCTTCTCATTGGGCTTCAACTGACGAGAGGTATAGGCCACAACTTTCTTCTCTTGCATTAACATAGCACCGAGACCTTGGAGAGAAGCATCACAGAAAACTTCAAAAGGCTTGGATTCATCAGGAGGAGTCAAGACGGGAGCTGTGACTAGTTTCTCTTTGAGAGTGTTGAAAGCAACATCACACTCAGGAGACCAGACATACTTCACATGCTTCTGGAGGAGGTTGGAAAGAGGCTTTGCAATCTTGGAGAAATTCTCAACGAATCTTCGGCAATAGCTTGCAAGACCAAGAAAACTGCGGAGCTGCTTGACATTCTGAGGAGGTACCCAATTCACAATTGCGGACACCTTCTCGGGGTTAACAGCGATGCCCTTGGTAGAGATGATGTGACCAAGGAAAAGAACTTCATCGAGCCAAAACTCACATTTAGAGAACTTCGCATAGAATTGATACTCTCTAAGCTTGTCGAGCACCAATCGCAAATGTTTGGCATGATCCTGCTTATTCTTGGAGAAAACCAAGATATCATCGAGATACACCAGAACGAATTCATTGGTATAGGGGTTGAAGATGAAATTCATCATCCGAGAGAATACTGGAGGAGCATTGACAAGGCCGAAAGACACGACAGTATATTCATAAGAACCAAAGCTTGTTCTGAATGCTGTCTTGGGAATATCTTCTTCACGAATGCGAATCTGATGATAACCCATACGAAGGTCAAGCTTGGAGAATACTTTAGCACCTTTGAGTTGCTCAAATAGCTCATTGATGTTGGGAAGTGGATACTTGTTCTTGATTGTTTTCTTGTTCAATGGACGGTAGTCAACACAAAGTCGGTCCGTGCCATCCTTCTTCTTGACAAAAAGAACACCACAACCCCATGGAGAAGAACTCGGTCTGATCAAACCCAGACACTCTTGTTCATCGAGCTGTTTCTTCAATTCCTTCAGCTCGTTAGGTCCAAGCTTGTATGGACGCTTGCAAACGGGTTCAGTGCCAGGCTCTAGTTCGATAACGAACTCAACTGGCCGATGAGGAGGCATACCCGGGAGCTCTTCTGGAAAGACATCTTGATACTCACAAACGACTGGAATTTGCGAGATGGCATTCAATTCGCCCTTCTCATTGAGAGCAAAAAACCGAATGGTTTCATCATGAGCGGCATAAATAATCACATCCTTAGAAGAGTGTGTCAATTGATTTTCCCTGGCAGCACAATCAAGTTGAGCCTTGTGCTTAGAAAGCCAGTCCATCCCGAGAATAAGATCAATATCCGAGTCACGAAGAACCATTGGAGAAGACGGAAATTTATAATTGCCCATCTTGATAGAAACATCGGAAGCCATCATTTTGGTATTCATGAATAATCTCGGAGAGGAAACCGCTATCGGCTTAGGCAGATCAACAGTATGCAAATTGTTCATGGATGCAAAAGGTCTTGATATGAAAGAAATAGATGCACCAGTATCAAACAAGACTTTTGCAGGAATATCATTAACAGGAAGATTACCCATTATCACATCAGTAGATTCCTCCGCTTGAGCTGCATTCATCATGTTCACCTTTGCAGACTTTGGATTATGCTTGACCACTGCATTGCTGGAAGATCTGACAGGAGGAGGAGGAGGAAGACGCCTTTAGTTGAAGCATTTGTTAGCATAGTGACCTTTCTGCTGACACTTGTTGCAAGTCACCTCTGAGAGTGGACGGTGATAAGGAGCATTGGACTTTGGAGCTTGATTCTGAGACTTGTTCTGATAGCCAGAGTTGGAAGAACCATGGCCACCTTTGTTCTTCTGCTGGTAAGGCTGACGAAACGGAGGAGGAGGAGGCAACCAGAGCTTCTGTTGCTTAGCTGTCACAAGTGAGGAAGAAGAAGACTGAACTGCGTCTCTGACTCTTTTCTTAGAAGCCTCACACTTGATCTGAGCAGCCTCTTGCTTCAGTGCCATATTGTAGAATTGATCAAACTGAGTAGGCTCAACAAGAACGAGAGCTAACTGCAGATCCTCTTTAAGGCCACCTCTGAAGTGATAGATCATGCTCTTTTCATCAGGAACGTCTTGTTTAGCGAAGCGAGCAAGTTTCTGAAACTGAATGTTGTATTGATACACAGACATGTTGCCTTGCTTGAGATTGCGGAACTCCTCACGCTTGCTCTCAACAACACTTTGTGGAATGTGGTGCGCTTTGAAGTCCCGACAGAAGTCAGTCCAAGTGATCACACGACCTCCTCTGGAATCTTTGTATTGCTGAAACCAATCAGCAGCTTGGTCCTTGAGCTGGAAAGAAGCGAACTTGACATAGTCCTCAGGCTTGACATTGCTACATTCAAAATGCTTGTTGATGTCCACGAGCCAATCATCGGCATTCGTGGCCTCGGCACAGTAGCTGAAAGACTTGGGCTGATTAGCGAGAAACTGGTTGAGAGTAGCGAAGTTAGGCTGATTGTTGCCTTGACCTTGATTGCCTTGCCCTTGAGTACGTTCTTGCAAGAGTTGCAGAATCATCTGAGCATTGGCGTTGGTGGCTGCCATGATAGCTTGCCATGCCTCCGAAGGTGGAGGTGGTGGCGGAGGGTTCGACTGACTCCCTTCATTGCGATCCGGATTCTGACGCGTTGGCGGAGCCATCCTGAAGAGGGTGACATCCGTTAGCATCTTGATAGACAGATAGATAAGTAGAATCAACGGATAGAAATTGCAACATATAGTCTTCACAATAAACATTCGAACGAAGATGAACGAATGAATTCCGTAGTGAATCATCACACTTCCATGAATTGAGAAGCCACTTGAAAAGATATGGAAACAACATCTGACTTCGAAGCGACTCGAATACCATAATTCAAAATAAAACAAAGTATTGGCTTGCAGAATAAGCTGGAACAAACATATGATAGAGATTTCGTCCGAAGTTCTCGTGGTGGGGCCCACACGGGCTCAATCGTACAACACCATCATGTACAAGGCTGTGCACATGACATACGAAGCGTCCCCGAGTCGGCATAGCCAAGGACTCTTTAAGACACTACGAGACCACTGTAAAATCAACCGTGGAAAGGCGGACCACTAGACGTCGAACCCCAATCTCATATCATGCGTCTGTCGAAAAGATATCCTATGGCTACTTGAATTCCCACTTATAAACTCCCGACACTTTCTGGTTATGCAATCTGGTGTTGGGGATACAGGGGACACAAAATATATCACACAAACTAGCAATCCCTAGATCCAGCTGTATCCATCCGTCAACACATAACCAAGAAACCTTCGGAAATCGTTTACCTCAACCTTCGAAAAACATCCGTTATACAAGTTATGGCAATACTCCCGAACTCCCGCCCCAGTATTGGGTGGCGTCGAGGTGATCTCACCAACAACTGCATAAAAGAGATTTCGATGTCGGCGAAACTCAGGTATTCCAGAACTGCAACGATAAAATTGTGACGACAACACCTCGCAGCTCAACTCCCCGGGACACTGCCACAACCCCTAAATGTCAGGAGGCACCAAGAACAATGTTGTCGTCATAAAACCATCGGAACGATTCCAAGATACCCGCGTGATCCTAAAATTTTTTTAGTGAAATTTGAGGAGAGAATAGTCAAAACTTCTACGTCAGGAGACCTCACCAGAGCGACGGAGGGACTGAGGAGTAAAAAGAATCCTACTCTCCGATATATATAATCCTAAGACTCAAAACATTTTTGTTCTAGACTCAACAACGCCAGCGATTCGATCAAGCAGGGGGCTCCTAAGTCGGGGATGGCTCTGATTACCAACTTGTAACGCCCACGATGCGGCTATATCTCCCACGTGTCGAGGCACGACTTAGAGGCATAACCGCATAGTGGTTTTGTCGCAAGAAGGGTCATCTTCACACAATCCCATGTAATGAACAAGAATGGGATAAAGAGTTGGCTTACAATCGCCACTTCACACAATACATAAATATAATTCATACGTCATCCAAAATACAAACATATAGACCGACTACGGTCAAGATCCAGATGAAAATAAGATAACCCCAAATGCTAGATCCCCGATCGTCCCAACTGGGCTCCACTACTGATCATCAGGAAAAGACACATAGTAACGACCACGTTCCTCGTCGAACTCCCACTTGAGATCGACCCCATCATCTGCACTGGCATCATCGGCACCTGCAACTGTTTTGGTAGAATCTGTGAGTCACGAGGACTCAGCAATCTCAGACCCGCGAGATCAAGACTATTTAAGCTTATAGGAAAGGATGGTGTAATGAGGTGGAGCTGCAGCGGCAATAAGCATATATGGTGGCTAACATACGCAAAAGAGAGTGAGAAGAGAAGCAACGGAGCGGTCGTCTTCTAGAAATGACCAAGAAGTGATCCTGAACTCCTACTTACGTCAATCATAACTCAAACCGTGTTCACTTCCGGACTCCGCCGAGAAGAGACCATCACGGCTACACACACAGTTGATGTATTTTAATTGGGTCAAGTGACAAGTTCTCTACGACCGGACATTAACAAATTCCCATCTGCCTCATAACCGCGGGCACGGCTTTCGAAAGATAATACCCTGCAGGGGTGTCCCAACTTAGCCCATCATAAGCTCTCACGGTCAACGAAGGATAAACCTTCTCCCGGAAAGACCCGATCAGTCTCGGAATCCCAGTCTACAAGACATTTCGACAATGGTAAAACAAGACCAGCAAAGCCACCCGAATGTGCCGACAAATCCCGATAGGAGTTGCACATATCTCGTTCTCAGGGCACACCGGATGGGCAAGATGTCGGGTTGGCATAGACCCTGGTTGCCCAGGGGGCGCCGGACATCGCCCAGTTTGGGACAGCACTCGAAGGAACACTGGTCCGGGGGTTTAAAATAAAGATGACCCTCGGGCTCGCGAAAACCCGGGGAAAAGGCTTAGGTGGCAAATGGTAAAACCAAGGTTGGGCCTTGCTGGAGGAGTTTTATTCAAGGCGAACTGTCAAGGGGGTCCCATAAATCACCCGACCGTGTAAGGAACGCAAACTCAAGGAACATAATCCCGGTATATCAGTAGCTAGGGCGGCAAGAGTGGAACAAAACACCAGGCATAAGGCCGAGCCTTCCACCCTTTACCAAAATATATAGATGCATTAAATTAAATAGGAGATATTGTGATATCCCAACATATCCATGTTCCAACATGGAACAAAACTTCAACTTCACCTGCAACTAGCAACGCTATAAGAGGGGCTGAGCAAAAGCGGTAACTTAGCCAAACAACGGTTTGCTAGGAAAGGATGGTTAGAGGCTGAAATGGCAAAATGGGAGACATGATATAGCATGTGATAGGTAGCGGAGCATGGCAATAGAGCGAACAACTAGCAAAGCAAAGATAGAAGTGATTTCGAGGGGTGGTCATCTTGCCTGCAAGGTTCTCAGAGTTGTCGAAATCTTGATCCTCGTAAGCGTACTCAACAGGTTCCTCGTTCACGAACTCGTCTCCCGGCTCTACCGAAGACAAGAACACAAACAAATGGAACCACAATCAACAACGAGGAATGCACAAGCAACATGATGCAAAACATGTATGATATGCGAGATATGATATGCGATGCATATGCGTGCTCCAGAAGGAAAATGATGAACAAGGCAGTAACTTGACAAACCAAGCATGCCACTGGAAAGATGAGATGATTTCGATCGAAATCGATATAAAGATCACCGGAAACGGATGCACGGTTTGCAAATGGCAAGCAAAACAAGAATGACACGAATCTGCGATTAACAGCATGATAGCACTTAAAATGCAACAAGCAACAATGCTACAGCACCCCAACATAGCAACAAAGCATATGACAGTAATCTACAGGAGATGCTTGACAAAAGATGAACACTGAGCTACGGCTAGATCACAACATATCAAGCTCAAACAAGCATGGAAAAAGTGCAAAAGATAACAGGATCACAGACTTGGTGAAAAACTGGACATGGCAGAAAACAGCATCAGGTAGCAATGTTCAGAGCACGAAAACAACATGCTACATGAACTTAATATAGCAAAATAAGGCATGAAAGTATTCTACTAAATGCACATGACAAAAGTCCCTTACTGACCATAACCCAAAAAGGACCAGAAGATATGATGGCAAGCATGTGAACATAGCAAGTTTCGTTATCAGGTTTCAGACTTTGCAGAAAACAGAGCATGGCAGAAACAATAATATGTAGGCCTCTTTGTGAGCTTGATGTACTCACTACAGAGCAATTCAAGACAAAAAAGCATACCTACAGCAAGATGGCATGTTTATGAAGCTAAGCATGGAAAGAGTATAAGCATAGCATGTTTGGATCAACTACAATAAGCTTGGCAAAATTGCATATCATGTTATGAATCTACCAGAAATATTTTATAGCAAAAGGAGAGCAAGATTGACTCATGCTATGGCACTCCATAATTGCAAAAAAGGGCAGGAATGGATCAATTACAACTATAGCTACAAAACATTCTTACTGAACATCTCCAAAATATGCATGGATATCTCTGTAGCATCAAGTTTACATGGCAACAAAATAACAGCAGACAAAGACTTAGAGAAATCACCAAGTCCCTGAAATCAGAAACATTACGGGGCCTAGTTTGCATGCTTGTGCTAGTCACCACAGAGATCACAAAAATACATTGCATACACCCTTGGAAAGATGGCATGGCATACAACAAAACACATGTAGAGCTCATGCCCATAAGATGCACAGATTAAATGATACAAAAATGACAAATCTCCAAGTTCTGATAAGAACCAGAGGAATACGGCAACTAGCCCTCTTGCAACAGAGATTTGGGCATCAAGATGACCTCTAAAGAACATGGTGCAATTGAACAAAATGAAGAGCATCACGAGACGAACAATTTGACATATTACACGCGCGAAATCGAGCTATGCACAGCGAGTTATGGAGTTATGAACATGGGCACATAATAAGAAAATGCAAAAATCAGAAGAAAAAAACAGGGCTCGGGAAGTCAACCTTGCTACAGTTCCAGATCCGATCGGATCGGGCCGACTCGGTGTTCGCCGGCGACGGGAGAGGAGAGGGAGGTGGTGGCCGGCCGGTGAGGAAGGAGGGCGCGGCCGGGCGCGGCCGGACGGCGAGGGCCAGCC
>NC_057796.1:335823414-335986820 GCF_018294505.1 Triticum aestivum | reverse complement strand
GGCGGCGCGGCTGTGTCCGGCCGGGGCGGACGTGTCCGGCGGCGCAAGGGGATAAGGGTTAGGGTTGGTCTGCGTTTCGTTTTTCGGGGGAGATGCATATAAATAGGTAGAGGGAGCTAGGAGGCTCCAAATGAAGTGCGTTTTTGCCCACACGATCGTGATTGAACGACCTAGAGCATGGAAGAGAGTTTGGTGGGTTTTGGGCTGGTTTAGAGGGGGGGTTTTCTGCACACACAAATAGACTTTGCGGATGCCCGGTTAACCGTTGGAGTACCAAACGACCTCCAAATGGAACGAAACTTGACCGGTGGTCTCCGGGTGGTATATTAAGGCCACTTGACAAGCCTCGGTCCATTCCGAGAATGTTAGACACCCGCTCACGAAAGAAAACAAGAGGGATGCACCGGAGGAGATGGGAGCGCCGGATTGCAAAACAGACAACGGGGAAAATGCTCGGATGCATGAGACGAACACGTATGCAAATGCAATGCACATGATGACATGAACAAAATGCAAAAAAAAAAACAAAACCCGACCACGGAGGGAATATCATAGCACATAGCCGAAAATGGCAAGAGCCAGAGTTACAATTATGGAAAGTTACATCCGGGGTGTTACAAGTTTCTTGACATAAGCATCGCATCCCCAAACTTTTAGAAACGGCAGCTTAGGTTTTTTCCCAAACCATAATTCATACGGTGTCGTCTCAACGGATTTCGACGGTGCCCTATTTAAATTGAATGCGGCGGTCTCTAAAGCATAGCCCCAAAATGAGAGCGGTAGATCGGTAAGAGACATCATAGATTGCACCATATCCAATAGTGTGCGATTACGACGTTCGGACACACCATTTCGCTGAGGTGTTTCAGGCGGCGTGAGTTGTGAAACTATTCCACATTTCCTTAAGTGTGTGCCAAATTCGTGACTCAAATATTCTCCTCCACGATCTGATCGTAAGAATTTTATTTTCCTGTCACGTTGATTCTCAACCTCACTCTGAAATTCCTTGAACTTTTCAAAGGTCTAGACTTGTGTTACATTAAGTAGACATACCCATATCTACTCATGTCATCAGTGAGGGTGAGAACATAACGATAGCCACCGCGAGCCTCAACACTCATTGGACCGCACACATCAGTATGTATGATTTCCAATAAGTTGGTTGCTCTCTCCATTGTTCCGGAGAACGGAGTCTTGGTCATCTTACCCATGAGGCATGGTTCGCACGTGTCAAATGATTCGTAATCAAGAGACTCTAAAAGTCCATCAGCATGGAGCTTCTTCATGCGCTTGACACCAATGTGACCAAGACGGCAGTGCCACAAGTATGTGGGACTATCATTATCAACCTTACATCTTTTGGTACTCACACTATGAATATGTGTAACACTACGTTCGAGATTCATTAAGAATAAACCATTAACCAGCGGGGCATGACCATAAAACATATCTCTCATATAAATAGAACAACCATTATTCCCGGATTTAAATGAGTAGCCATCTCGAATTAAACGAGATCCTGATACAATGTTCATGCTCAAAGCTGGCACTAAATAACAATTATTGAGGTTTAAAACTAATCCCATAGGTAAATGTAGAGGTAGCGTGCCGACGGCGATCACATCGACCTTGGAACCATTCCCGACGCGCATCGTCACCTCATCCTTCGCCAGTCTCCGCTTATTTCGCAGCTCCTGTTTTGAGTTACAAATATGAGCAACCGCATCGGTATCAAATACCCAGGAGCTACTACGAGTACTGGTAAGGTACACATCAATTACATGTATATCACATATACCTTTGGTGTTGCCGGCCTTCTTGTCCGCTAAGTATTTGGGGCAGTTCCGCTTCCAGTGACCACTTCCCTTGCAATAAAAGCACTCAGTCTCAGGCTTGGGTCCATTCTTTGGCTTCTTCCCGGCAACTGGCTTACCGGGCGCGGCAACTCCTTTGCCGTCCTTCTTGAAGTTCTTCTTACCCTTGCCTTTCTTGAACTTAGTGGTTTTATTCACCATCAACACTTGATGTTCCTTTTTGATCTCCACCTCCGCTGATTTCAGCATTGAATATACTTCAGGAATGGTCTTTTCCATCCCCTGCATATTGAAGTTCATCACAAAGCTCTTGTAGCTCGGTGGAAGCGACTGAAGGATTCTGTCATTGACCGCGTCATCCGGGAGATTAACTCCCAGCTGAGACAAGCGGTTGTGTAACCCAGACATTTTGAGTATGTGCTCACTGACAGAACTATTTTCCTCCATCTTACAACCGAAGAACTTGTCGGAGACTTCATATCTCTCGACCCGGGCATGAGCTTGGAAAACCATTTTCAGCTCTTCGAACATCTCATATGCTCCGTGTTGCTCAAAACGCTTTTGGAGCCCCGGTTCTAAGCTGTAAAGCATGCCGCACTGAACGAGGGAGTAATCATCAGCACGCTGCTGCCAAGCGTTCATAACGTCTTGGTTCTCTGGGATGGGTGCGTCACCTAGCGGTGCTTCTAGGACATAATCTTTCTTGGCAGCTATGAGGATGATCCTCAGGTTCCGGACCCAGTCCGTATAGTTGCTGCCATCATCTTTCAGCTTGGTTTTCTCTAGGAACGCGTTGAAGTTGAGGGCAACATTAGCGTGGGCCATTTGATCTACAAGACATATTGTAAAGATTTTAGACTAAGTTCATGATAATTAAGTTCATTTAATCAAATTATTCAATGAACTCCCACTCAGATAGACATCCCTCTAGTCATCTAAGTGAAACATGATCCGAGTCAACTAGGCCGTGTCCGATCATCACGTGAGACGGACTAGTCAACATCGGTGAACATCTTCATGTTGATCGTATCTTCTATACGACTCATGCTCGACCTTTCGGTCTTCCGTGTTCCGAGGCCATGTCTGTACATGCTAGGCTCGTCAAGTCAACCTAAGTGTATTGCGTGTGTAAATCTGTCATACACCCATTGTATTCGAACGTTAGAATCTATCACACCCGATCATCACGTGGTGCTTCGAAACAACGAACCTTCGCAACGGTGCACAGTTAGGGGGAACACTTTCTTGAAATTATTGCGAGGGATCATCTTATTTAAGCTACCGTCGTTCTAAGCAAATAAGATGTAAAACATGATAAACATCACATGCAATCAAACAGTGACATGATATGGCCAATATCATTTTGCTCCTTTTGATCTCCATCTTCGGGGCGCCATGATCATCTTCGTCACCGGCATGACACCATGATCTCCATCATCGTGTCTTCATGAAGTTGTCACGCCAACGATTACTTCTAATTCTATGGCTAACATGTTTAGCAATAAAGTAAAGTAATTTACATGGCGTTATTCAATGACACGCAGGTCATACAAAAAATAAAGACAACTCCTATGGCTCCTGCCGGTTGTCATACTCATCGACATGCAAGTCGTGATTCCTATTACAAGAACATGATCAATCTCATACATCACATATATTTCATTCATCACATCCTTTTGGCCATATCACATCACAAGGCATATGCTGCAAAAACAAGTTAGACGTCCTCTAATTGTTGTTGCAAGTTTTTACATGGCTGCTATAGGTTTCTTAGCAAGAACATTTCTTACCTACGCCAAAACCACAACGTGATATGCCAATTTGTATTTACCCTTCATAAGGACCCTTTTCATCGAATCCGTTCCGACTAAAGTAGGAGAGACAGACACCCGCTAGCCACCTTATGCAACTAGTGCATGTCAGTCGGTGGAAGCTGTCTCACGTAAGCGTACGTGTAAGGTCGGTCCGGGCCGCTTCATCCCACGATGCTGCCGAAACAAGATAAGACTAGTAGTGGCAAGAAAATTGACAACATCTACGCCCACAACAAGTTTGTGTTCTGCTCGTGCATAGAAACTACGCATAGACCTAGCTCATGATGCCACTGTTGGGGATCGTAGCAGAAATTTAAAATTTTCTATGCATCACCAAGATCAATCTATGGAGTCATATAGCAACGAGAGAGAGGAGTGCATCTACATACCCTTGTAGATCGCGAGCGGAAGCGTTCAAGAGAACGGGGTTGATGGAGTCGTACTCGTCGTGATCCAAATCACCGATGACCGAGCGCCGAACGGACGGCACCTCCGCGTTCAACACACGTACGGAGCAGCGACGTCTCCTCCTTCTTGATCCAGCAAGGGGGAAGCAGAGGTTGATGGAGATCCAGCAGCACGACGGCGTGGTGGTGGAAGTAGCGGGGATCTCGGCAGGGCTTCGCCAAGCTCAGGGAGAGGGAGAGGTGTCACGGGAGGGAGAGGGAGGCGCCAGGGGCTGTGGTGCGGCTGCCCTCCCTCCCCTCCACTATATATAGGGGCCCTGGGGGGCGCCGGCCCTAGGAGATCTAATCTCCAGGGGCGGCGGCCAAGGGGTGGCTCCCCCCCCCCCCCAAGCCAAGTGGGGGGCGCCCCCACCCCTAGGGTTTCCAACCCTAGGTGCAGTGGAGGCCCAAGGGGGGGCGCACCAGCCCACCAGGGGCTGGTTCCCCTCCCACTTCAGCCCATGGGGTCCTCCGGGATAGGTGGCCCCACCCGGTGGACACCCGGGACCCTTCCGGTGGTCCCGGTACAATACCGGTGACCCCCGAAACTTTCCCGGTGGCCGAAACTGGACTTCCTATATATAATTCTTCACCTCCGGACCATTCCGGAACTCCTCGTGACGTCCGGGATCTCATCCGGGACTCCGAACAAATTTCAGATTTCTGCATACTAATATCTCTACAACCCTAGCGTTACCGAACCTTAAGTGTGTAGACCCTACGGGTTCGGGAGACATGCAGACATGACCGAGACGACTCTCCGGTCAATAACCAACAGCGGGATCTGGATACCCATGTTGGCTCCCACATGTTCCACGATGATCTCATCGGATGAACCACGATGTCGAGGATTCAATCAATCCCGTATACAATTCCCTTTGTCAATCGGTACGTTACTTGCCCGAGATTCGATCGTTGGTATCCCAATACCTCGTTCAATCTCGTTACCGGCAAGTCACTTTACTCGTACCGTAATGCATGATCCCGTGACCAACCACTTGGTAACTTTGAGCTCATTATGATGATGCATTACCGAGTGGGCCCAGAGATACCTCTCCGTCATACGGAGTGACAAATCCCAGTCTCGATCCGTGTCAACCCAACAGACACTTTCAGAGATACTTGTAGTGTACCTTTATAGTCACCCAGTTACGTTGTGACGTTTGGTACACCCAAAGCACTCCTACGGCATCCGGGAGTTACACGACCTCATGGTCTAAGGAAATGATACTTGACATTGGAAAAGCTCTAGCAAACGAACTACACGATCTTTTGTGCTATGCTTAGGATTGGGTCTTGTCCATCACATCATTCTCCTAATGATGTGATCCCATTATCAATGACATCCAATGTCCATAGTCAGGAAACCATGACTATCTGTTGATCAACGAGCTAGTCAACTAGAGGCTCACTAGGGACATGTTGTGGTCTATGTATTCACACATGTATTACGATTTCTGGATAACACAATTATAGCATGAACAATAGACAATTATCATGAACAAAGAAATATAATAATAACCATTTTATTATTGCCTCTAGGGCATATTTCCAATAGTCCCGAACAAGCCCCTCAGGGGATTAGTTTCCATAGTAACAAGTGACAGTAAATTTCAACACACTATATAAATTTTTCCTTACCAAATTCCACCTACCAAAGGCGCTTCATTCCACGGCAACGTCGCCAGAAAAGAGTCTTGATGACCCACAAGTATAGGGGATCTACCGTAGTCCTTTCGATAAGTAAGAGTGTCGAACCCAACGAGGAGCGGAAGGAAATGATAAGCGGTTTTCAGCAAGGTATTCTGTGCAAGCACTGAAATTATCGGTTACAGATAGTTTTGGGATAAGGTAATTTGTAACGGGTAACAAGTAACAAGTGTAAATGAAGTGCAGCAAGGTGGCCCAATCTTTTAGTAGCAAAGGACAAGCCTGGACAAACTGTTATATAGAGGAAAGCGCTCCCGAGGACACATGGGAATTATCGTCAAGCTAGTTTTCATCACGTTCATATGATTCGCGTTCGGTACTTTGATAATTTGATATGTGGGTGCACCGGTGCTTGGGTGCTGTCCTTACTTGGACAAGCATCCCACTTATGATTAACTCCTATTGCAAGCATCCGCAACTACAAAAGAAGTATTAAGGTAAACCTAACCATAGCATGAAACATATGGATCCAAATCAGCCCCTTACGAAGCAACACATAAACTAGGGTTTAAGCTTCTGTCACTCTAGCAACCCATCATCTACTTATTACTTCCCAATGCCTTCCTCTAGGCCGAAACAATGGTGAAGTGTCATGTAGTCGATGTTCACATAACACCACTAGAGGAGAGACAACATACATCTCATCAAAATATCAAACGAATACCAAATTCACATGACTACTAATAGCAAGACTTCTCCCATGTCCTCAGGAACAAACGTAACTACTCACAAAGCATATTCATGTTCATAATCAGAGGAGTATTAATATGCATAATGGATCTGAACATATGATCTTCCACCAAATAAACCAACTAGCATCAACTACAGGGAGTAATCAACACTACTAGCAACCTACAGGTACCAATCTGAGGCTTTGGGACAAGGATTGGATACAAGAGATGAACTAGGGTTTGAGAGGAGATGGTGCTGGTGAAGATGTTGATGGAGATTGGCCCCCTCCCGATGAGAGGAGCGTTGGTGATGAAGATGGCGATGATTTCCCCCTCCCGGAGGGAAGTTTCCCCGGCAAAACAGCTCCGCCGGAGCCCTAGATTGGTTCCGCCAAGGTTCCGCCTCGTGGCAGCAGAAGATGGGCACCGGAGGGCCACCAGGGGGCCCACAAGGCAGGGGGCGCGCCCAGGGGGTAGGGCGCGCCTCCCACCCTCGTGGCCAGGGTGTGGCCCCCCTCTGGTATTTTCTTCGTCCAGTATTTTTTATTAATTCCAAAAATGACTTCCGTGAAGTTTCAGGACTTTTGGAGCCGTGCAGAATAGGTCTCTAATATTTGCTCCTTTTCCAGCCCAGAATTCCAGCTGCCGGCATTCCCCCTCTTCATGTAAACCTTGTAAAATAAGAGAGAATAGGCATAAGTATTTTGACATAACGTGTAATAACAGCCCATAATGCAATAAATAACGATATAAAAGCATGATGCAAAATGGACGTATCAAAGAGTGCCGTGTTGGGAAGAACTCCGGCGAAGCCCTCACAGAGATGGGCGAATAGAGCCATGCACGCCACGGTGTTTGGAGTAAAATCCAGGAGGTGGAAGCCAAATGTGTGCATAATATCGTTGAAGAAATCGGAGAAAGGGGCGCAAAGGCCGCAAGAAAAGTAGTGGACAAAGAACGGATACCGATTCGGGGCGGCCTCGGCGCAATTGGTGGGGATGACGCACGTGGCTGGATGCCCCGTCGTCTCCCCCCGTCTTGCACCCCCATAGGGGCTTGAAGCAGTCCCGGAGTTCGAACACGTCGACCGTCGAGGGGAAGTAGGCGAGATGCGTCCGTCGCGCCGCCGACTTGCTCTCCGGTGGCTCCGACGCCTCGACGTCCTTGGCCACTCCCTTGCCCTTGGTGGATTTGGGGGCCATGGCGGCTGCGACAGGCAAGGGACGGTGGACAGCGAAGACGCAGCGGCGGCGAGCAAAGGCGAAAGCTTGGGAAGGAAGGAGAAGCGGACGGCGGTTCCGAGATTGAAGAAGATGCAGGGGTAAATGAGCAGGGCGCCCGTGGTTATTCCTTTTTACGGGGAAGGCGCGGGCCGCCTCCCTTCCCATTAACTGTGATGTGACGCATGCGTGCGGAGACCGCCCCACGCATGACCCCCACGTCACACACGACCCTCCATGTCGCGCGTTCAACGCGGGTCGTGGGGAAGCGCAGCGGACGAAACAGTTACTACGGTAAAAATCCGCCCCACCTACCCGCGCACCGTTCTGGGCCCGGCCCAACTACGCGTCGCGCTTATGTGTGGCCCAGACCCGGGGGCTCCTGTCGGTGTACAAAAGTAGGGGCTCTCCTTTTGACCCCTTTACTTGTGCATGGGCAGTCAGAGCCGGGCGCCGCAGCCACACTTAGCAGGGAAGAGGAGGGAAGCCGGAGAGAAGCCGAAGCACAAGACAACCAAGGCAACGCCAAGACCAGAAACGCAGGAGAGCAAGAGGGCGAGGTGGACTCCCTCGGCAAGATCCTTGCCGAGGCAGCCTCCGCAGCCCCGGGAAGAGCCTTGCCGGGGCAACTTGCCCGATGCCAACGGAGCAAGCCGCCCTTGAGCCCACGGGCTCCAACCCAACCAACTATGTTGGAACCAAGGCTCGGGAGGCGCCTCTGTGGTGGCATGCAGATCTTTGTCAAGATCATAAACATGTGAGATCTGATGAGGACCAGAAGACAGTGACCCTCAGCGGGATCCTGAGTGAGGAAATCCACAAGACCCCCAGCTAGACCCTTGCCGGGGACGACTGCAACGCCAAGGCAAGACCCTTGCCAGGCCCCCGGCAAGACCCTTGCCGAGGGCATCAGCGGGGCCACTGCCAGGCCCGCGCCTGCCAAGACTCCACCGCCGTCCCCAAGCAGCTGCTAGCTCAACCAGCTGGGCATGCACCTGCGTGGCGACGGGCGGCCTCTACACCGACTCAGCAAGCACCTGCGTGGTGGCATGCGACCCTTCGTGAAGGCTCCACCACCGCGCCAGCCCAGCAGCCAGCCAACGTGGCGTCGCAAGGCCTCGTTAGCTCGGGCGCGTGTCAAAGCCAGGCGAGGCAGTGACAGCTGGGACGTGATTCCTTATCGTCCCCGATAAAGCAAGGGGGCACGTCGGCAGCGCATTAAATGCGTTTGTCCGACGGTGCGAGAGGATAGACTCATCCATTGTACACCTTTCCACCTCCTATGTGCCACTGTGGCGACCCCTTTGTGCCTATAAAAGGAGGCCCGAGGCGACCAAGAGGAGGATTTGGATCTTTTGGGGAAGTTACACCCCGCAGCTAGCTCAAGAACACAAGAACACTCTAATACATCCACCAAAGCAAGACTAGGGTATTACGCACCTTCGCGGCCCGAACCTGGGTAAAAGACCCGTGTTCTTCTTGTCAGACGCGCTCTTTGCACAACATCGTGCCCGCCAACCGTAGAAGGGATCCTAGTGACCTCATAGGTGTCATTTCCACCGACACCAAGAATTGATACTATTGCGAGGCAAAGAAGAAAACCAAAATTTTGCACGATCCCTCAAAGAGAAAGGAAATAATTTCAACTTCACAATATTATTCTCCACATCCTTTTTCTTTTGCATATCACACAATTCTACGAATGTGTTTAGATGGGACGGGGCATCCTCATTGGGAGTACCGGAAAATTGATCTTTCATAACAAGATTCAACAAAGCGGCATTAATATCACAAGATTCCGGACTAGTGGTGGGAGGAGCAATCGGAGTGCTAATAAAATCATTATTATTGGTATTGGAAAAATCACACAACTTGGTGTTTTCTTGAGTCATCGTGACTACGCAAACAAAATTGCAAATAGAGCTGACGAGAAAAAGGCGAACGAAAAAAGAGGGCGAATAAAACGGCAAATTTTTGTGAAGTGGGGAGATGAAAACGAGAGGCAAATGGCAAATAATGTAAATTGCAAGGAGATGATTTGTGATTAGGAACCTGATAGATGTTGATGATGTCTTCCTAGCAACGGCACCAGAAATTCCTTTTGATGTCGCTTGAACCATGTCGGTATTTCCCCAAAGAGGAAGGGATGATGCAGTACGACTACGGTAGGTATTTCCCTCAGTTATGAAACCAAGGTATCAATCCATTAGGAGAATCAAGCAACACTATGTAAATGGTACCTGCACACAAAGAACAAATACTTGCAACCCGACGCATAAAAAGGGTTGTCAATCCCTCTCGGGTAACGGCGCCACAAATTGGCAAGTTGACGGGAAAATATTTGTGATAGATTGATAGATGCAAATAGAATAACGACAAATGAAATTCTGTGAGGTATTTTTGGGTTTTTGATAATATAGATCCTGAAAATGAAATATGCAAATAAAGAAGAAGGCAAATAGCAATGTAGATCTGAAAATATATGATGGGAAAATAGACCCGGGGCCCGTAGATTTCACTAGTGGCTTCTCTCAAAAAATAGCACACGCTGAGTAAACAAATTACTGTTGGGCAATTGATAGAAGATCGAATAATTATGATGATATGCAGGCAATGATCATTATATAGGCATCACGTCCAACATTAGTAGACCGACTCCTGCCTGCATCTACTACTATTACTCCACACATCGACCGCTATCCAGCATGCATCTAGTGTATTAAATTCATAGAGAAACGGAGTAATGCAATACGAACTATGACATGATGTAGACGAGATCTACTCATGTAGGAATAGCCCCCATGTTGTTATCATTAATAGAATGGTACATGCATGTCTTGCTGCCCCATCTGTCACTGGGAAAGAACACAGCAAGATCGAACCCATCACAAAGCACCTCTTCCCATGACAAGAAAAATCGATCTAGTTGGCCTACCTAAACCAAAGAGAAGAAGAAATACGAGGCTATAAGTAATCATGCATATAAGAGATCAAAGAAGACTCAAATAACTTTCATGGTTATAGATCTAATCATAAACTCAAAGTTCATCGGATACCAACAAACACACCGCAAAAGGAGTTACATCAAATAGATCTCCAAGAGACCATTGTATTGAGAATCAAAAAGAGAGCCACCTAGCTACTCCTATGGACCCATAGGTCTATGATGAACTACCCACACATTATCGGAGAGGCACGGATGAGGATGATGAACCCCTCTGTGATGGTGTCTAGATTGGATCTCGGGGTTCTGGAACTTGCGGCGGCTGGAATTGTTAGGGAATGTAGCATGCAATTTCAGAAAAATTCCTATGATCACGCAAGATCTATCTAGGAGATGCATAGCAACGAGAGGGGAGAGTGTGTCCACGTACCCTCGTAGACCGAAAGCGGAAGCGTTATGTTAACACGGTTGATGTAGTCTAACGTCTTCACGATCCAACCGATCCATACCGAACGTACGACATCTCCGTGTTCAGCACACGTTCAGCTCGATGATGTCCCTTGAACTCTTGATCCAGTAGAGGGTCGAGGGAGAGTTCCGTCAGCACGACGGCATGGTGACGGTGATGATGATGTGATCCGCGCAGGGCTTCGCCTAAACACTACGACGCTATGACCGGAGGAGTAAATGTGGAGGGGGGCACCGCACATGGCTAAGAGAACTATTGGTGTGACTTTGGGGTGCCCCTGCCCACGTATATAAAGGAGGGGGAGAGAGGCCGGCGGCCAGGAGGGGCGCGCCATGGGGGGAGTCCTACTTGGACTCCTAGTCCAAGTAGGATTCGCCCCCCCCCCCCTTTCCTTTCTGCACCGGAGAGAATAGGAAGGAGAGGGAAAGGGAAGGGGGCACCGCCCCCTCCTTGTTGTCCTATTCAGACTCCCTAGGAGGGGGGCGAGCGGCCACCCCCGTGGGCTTGCCTCTCTCTCCCTTAGGCCCATGTAGGCCCAACACTTCCCCGGGGGGTTCCGGTAACCCCTCGGTACTCCAAAAAAATACCCGAATCACTCAGAACCATCCGATGTCCTAACCTTCCAATATATGAATATTTACCTCTCAACCATTTTGAGACTCCTTGTCATGTCCGTGATCTCATCTGGGACTCGGAACAAACTTCGGTCACCAAAACACACAACTCATAATACAAATCGTCATCGAACGTTATGCGTGCGGACCCTACGGGTTCGAGAACTATGTAGACATGACCGAGACACATCTCCGATCAATAACCAATAGCGGAACCTGGATGCTCATATTGGCTCCTACATGTTCTACGAAGATCTTTATTGGTCAAACCGCATAACAACATACGTCATTCCCTTTGTCATCGGTATGTTACTTGCCCGAGATTCGATCGTTGGTATCATCATACCTAGTTCAATCTCGTTACCGGCAAGTCTCTTTACTCGTTCCATAATGCATCATCCCGCAACTAACTCATTAGTCACATTGCTTGCAAGGCTTGTAGTGATGTTGTCGGGGGGATGAACCCTAGGCAGGCAATGGAACCCGGATCCATTTCAAAAACGACAGGGCCTGCAACATCCCTCAAGCCGGCTCACGCTTGGCCGGGTCGCTCGACCGGGCCAAAGCCCCTCGACCTGGCCGAATTCCTCAACCCGGCCCCAAAGGCCAGCGCAAGGCAGCCGAACCCGGCACACCAAGACTTCTTCAACAAGCCAGCTCCCCCTTGGCGTGTTCCCCAACCCGGTCGCGGGTCAGCTCCCGCCCCATCCCAGCCATACGATGGGACGAGTCTTCATTCAGAGATGAGCGAGGCAACAGTGCCCCTCCCATGCCTCTAGTCAGCTGGGACGTGGCAATAGTGCCCCACCTACCCGCTGACCAGGGTTGGCATGGCTACAGTGCACCCGTCAGCACTGCTGATGCCAGAAAGTGGCGACCTGACAGAGAAACACTGTAGGGGACTCAACCCGGCCACTCCCTGACGATCGACAAGACGACAAACAGTGCCCCTACACCCGGCGGGTCCCACGCCCGGAGAACCCGGCGAGCCCTGACACCCGGCTTCCCGGACGATGACAACCCGGCCCCATGGCCTTGTAACATTACCTTTGTACCCCTGGGGGGTTGACCTATAAAACTCCCCAGGAGGCCTCCATGCGCGGGGGTGAAGAGATCCGACCAGTAGAACACACAGACACATCCAAGGAGAAGGAACAGCCTAAGCCTTGGCCTGCCTTCCTTCTTCTTCCATACAGCTCTAGGAGCAACTCTGGACTGTTACACATAAACCACACTCGGCAGGACTAGGGGTGTTATCTCTTTGGAGAGCCCGGAACCTGGGTATGTCTTGCGTCCCACGCTCGCTCATGCCGACCTCGCCTCTAGAGCCCAATAGTGCCCTCGAGCCTCCTCCTCTCTTTAGCCATCCCTTGGCATCTGCCGTGCGCCCACCATGGGGCAGCTCGAGGTCCTGGCCGGAAGCATGGTCTAGACGGGGCCCTCCTCCGACTCTGACAAGCCCATCACGCTGGCGGACGACGTCATCGACGCGCTCGCCGCTTCCTTCGCCGCGCTGTGCATCTCCGATGCGCACGCGGCCACCTAGTACCCCAGGGAGGTACTTGACTCCTCCGACTACGCCCTCTCCCTCGACGGCAGCACTCCCACCGGAGAAGCGGACCTCTGCGTGGAGGTCTTCATCACCGACACCGGTGCCTCTTCCTCGTCCAGCGCGGCGAGGAAGGCCGTCGAAGCCTGGACTCCGCTCAGCTGGAGCGCAACGCCGCCTACGGCTTCACGACCCCCGTGCCCGAGCCAAGCCGGGTCGCCGACGCGGGAGCCCGGGGCGGCGCGATCGGCCACGCCTTCGGCGCCATCCCGCCCGCCTACGAGACTCCCGTGAAGAACATGCATGCCGCCCAGGCGGCCGCGGTCGGCCTGGATCAGCTCGCGGGCGATGAGCTGAAGGATCGTCTCAAGCGGCTGAACGACCTCCTCGATGCGGCCAACGCGCAACGGGACCGCCTCAACCAACTTGCTAAGCCGGTGGGATCCGGCTCCGCCCGCGCCGATTGACCCGGCGATCATCAGAACACGGCGTCTTCGCCGCCCGGCGAGGTGCACTCCGGCCGCACCCGGACCCGACGCAACCCCGCCCCGACGACTGCCGGCGGCTTGGGCGACGAGCCAACCTTGGAAGACCGGCGCCGCCTTGACCCTCCGCTCCAAGCCGACCGACGTCCGGCTTCAATCGACCCGGCTCCCTGCGGCGCGGTCGCCAGCCGGCTGGGCCCGTGCACCATCGATGACGCCGACGCCCGCCACCGCCTCGACTGACTCGCCCTTTCCCATGAGCTGGAGGAAAGTGGCCCCGTTGGGCCGGTGTGCTTCGGTCCACGCATCCGGGACAAGCCTTTCACCAAAGGGTTCACGCTCCCCTACAACACCCCCAAGTACAACGACACCGTGAAGCCGGAGGACTGGCTCACCGACTACACCACCGCCATCGGCATCGCCGGCAGCAACCACCGTCTCGCCGTGCGCTACGAGCCGCTCATGATCCAGGGGTCGGCCCACACGTGGTTGAATAGCCTGCCGGTGGGCAGCATCAACACATGGGTCAAGTTCGAGCAAGCCTTCGTACATAACTTCACCGGGACCTACCGGCGACCCGGCCGTCCCAGCCAGCTCGCCATGTTCGTGCAGGGGCCGACGGAAACCGGCCATGAGTTCCTCGCATGCTGGACCGAGCTTCGAAACAGCTGTGAGGGCGTCCACGAAGTCCAAGCCTCGAAACGGAAGTCATCGAAGCCCAGAACACGACCTACGTTGTCTTCACCAGCCTCGGCGACGACAAGCGTAGCAAGCGCCTGCTTCGGCAGGAGGTGAACACTGTCATCCCGGCCAAGCCGGAGTACATGCACTGGTCGGAGCGCCCAGTCACATGGACCCGGGAAGACCACCCGGCTGTCATGCAGAACCCGGGTGGCTACGCCCTCGTCCTCAACCCCACCATCATCGTGCCTCGGCACACGTGCAAGTTCTCCCGGGTCCTCATTGACGGCGGCAGCAGCATCAACATCCTCTACCGCAACACCATGACCAAGCTCGGCCTCGAGGCCAAAGACCTGGAGCCCACTGTCGGTGTCAAAACCGGCAGATCTCGGGTAGGGGGTCCCGAACTGTGCGTCTAAGGTCGATGGTAACAAGAGACAGGGGACACAATGTTTACCCAGGTTCGGGCCCTCTCTATGGAGGTAATACCCTACTTCCTGCTTGATTGATCTTGATGAATATGAGTATTACAAGAGTTGATCTACCACAAGATCGTGATGGCTAAACCCTAGAAGTCTAGCCTATATGACTATGATAATGAGTCTCCCCCTCCGGACTAAGTCCTCCGGTTTATATAGGCACCGGGAGGATCTAGGGTTACACAAGGTCGGTTACAAAGAAAGGAATCTACATATTTGACCGCCAAGCTTGCCTTCCACGCCAAGGAGAGCCCCATCCGGACATGGGTGTAGTCTTCGGCCTTCGCATCTTCACAGCCCATCAGTCCGGCCCATGGCTAACAGTCCGGATGCCCGAGGACCCCCTAGTCCAGAACTCCCTATGTAGCCCCCGAACCAGGCTTCAATGACGAGGTGTTCGGCGCACAGATTGTCTTCGGCATTGCAAGGCGGGTTCCTCCGACGACGACTTTCAAGTAACGTATTTGGCTTGTAATTCAATGCCGCACCCCTCGGCTTCTGTGCATCGATGACTTCCGTTTCCACGTGTCGAGCGAATGCAGACGGTCAGGGTGTTTTTTGCAAATAACACCCCGGCCATGCAAGAAAGAGCATCTATTTAAAGAGATTGGGTCTCAGATCCATTCGGCACCACATGGAGAAAATCCTCAGAGATTGCCAGGTAAGACCATTCCAACATGGCTAGCATTCCCCGCTCCTCCTCCCGTTCTGACCCGGAGAAAGGCGAGTGGGAGAGGTGCTCTGTGTCCCATAGTCAATTGGCGAAGTTGCAAACACAGGGATTTCTCCCCCCTGCGGATCTAGTCCCTGTTCGAGCAGGGTTGGCTTCTTTCAACGGCAAAACCCAGGCGGAGGATTTCCCCAATCCATCTGCGGGGGAACGAGTGTGCTTCGTTCCCTATCTGCTAAGGGGCGTGGGATTTCCAATTCACCCATTCCTCTGAGGGCTTTTGGAGTATTATGGCCTGCAGCTACACAATTTTACCCCAGCCTCCATCCCGCATATTGCGGGTTATGTTGCGTTATGCGAACTATTCCTGGGTTGTGAGGCCCATTTCGATCTGTGGAGAAGGTTATTTTGTCTTGTCCCACGCAACCACGAGGGATCGACATTTGAAGTGGGCGGGGCCGAAATATGGCGCATTGCTGAGACTGGATACCTATCCGGCACACCGAAGAAAGCTTCCGAAGAGTGGACCTCTGAATGGTTTTACATTGAGGACGTCGTACTTCCAGATCCAGTCCGAAGGGGTCTCCCTGAGTTTACAAGTGTCCCTCTGAAGAAACGCCACAACTGGCGCCCTCGGAGCCTCGAGGAGGAAGATAGTGCGGAAGTCCTCCAACTCCTGAGCAAGATCAGGACGCTTGCCCAGTCCGGATATACGATAGTCGAAGTGATGGCGACCTCCATAGTGCGGGGGCTCCAGCCACTCCAATACAAAGGACTCCCCATGTGGAACTACAATGGGGAAGATGACGCCTCCCGCTGCGGCAGGAAAGGTCCGGACACCCCTGCTGCCCTAGCCAAAATATTGGCCGAACTATTCAAGGGTGAGGAAGAGCAGTTCCTGCGCATCACGCACAGAGAAGGATATTCCATGTACAGTCCTCCTAGCTGGGTATGCTCCCAACTCTTCTGCTCTACTCATTCCACTCCCTGAGCTTCGTTTAATGAATATTAACCCCTCCATTTATAATACCACTAGCGAAAGATTTCCGAGGGGCTTCACAGCCCCGCCCCGCAGCCCGAGGGCCACAATCGGGACCTTGACCCCAGATTTGAAGAGGATCCGGATATATTTGTGGTGCTCGAGAATGGAACGTTTTACCAAACGAGCTATGACGGCACAGAGGTGGCCATCATCGCCGACTATCCCGGTCTTCTCCCTGCTTCTCATGTAAGTAATCAGGAGACACTTTGTCCGAGAGGGTTTTCTCATTCTTCCTCACTCACCGCACCATCCTGTGCTCAGAAGGGGAGGCATTTGGCACGTCGTGCTGCCCCAGGGGCATCTCCAAAGAGAGCGGCTCCCGCGTCGGGCAGACCTTCGAAGAGGAAGGCAAACAGAGATACGGTCGAGCCTTCCTTGAAGAGGCATGGGTTCGCAACTATGCTCTTTTTAGGAGTCGTGTCCAACTGTGACTCCTATGTTCATTTTGTATAAGGAAAAAGGTTCGACGGACTGTGTCCGGGGACCCGGCCAGTCGTACTCCTAATATCCAAGTTTCGGTCCCAGCCGAAGAGACGGGGCCCGGTATGGGAGTGGCGCCGGACTGTCCATCTGCTGAGGGTTTAGAAAATATGTCCGTCACCAATTCGGAAGTGGAGAGCGCCATGACTCACCGGCGCCGGAGGGCCGTTTTACGAAATCCCCGCTTCTCAAAAGAGGCGTTCGGTGCCTTCAGCTCGGCTGATGCATACATCCGAGCTGTTCGAGATGGGCTTAACAGAGCCACCGACCAACATTTGAAAGATGTGCAGGTAAGTTTACCTTGTCCGAATTTGATAACCATGTGCCCGTAGCCCCCGAGACTTGAAGCAGTTGGGACAAATGTTTTAAGGATCATTGTATAATGATAACCCACAAGTATAGGGGATCGCAACAGTTTCCGAGGGCGGAGTATTCAACCCAAATTTATTGATTCGACACAAGGGGAGCCAAAGAATATTCTCAAGTATTAGCAGTTGAGTTGTCAATTCAACCACACCTGGGTAACTTAATATCTGCAGCAAAGTATTTAGTAGCAAAGTAGTATGGAAGTAACGGTAACAATAGCAAAAGTAATATTTTTGGGTTTTGTAGTGATTGTAACAGTAGCAACAGAAAAGTAAATAAGTGAAGAACAATATGTGAAAAGCTCGTAGGCATTGGATCGGTGATGGAGAATTATGCCGAATGCGGTTCATCATGTAACAATCATAACGTAGGGTGACACAGAACTAGCTCCAATTCATCAATGTAATGCAGGCATGTATTCCGAATATAGTCATACGTGCTTATGGAAAAGAACTTGCATGACATCTTTTGTCCTACCCTCCCGTGGCAGCGGGGTCCTAATGGAAACTAAGGGATATTAAGGCCTCCTTTTAATAGAGTACCGGACCAAAGCATTAACACATAGTGAATACATGAACTCCTCAAACTATGGTCATCATGGGGAGTGGTCCCGATTATTGTCACTTTGGGGTTGCCGGATCATAACACATAGTAGGTGACTATAGACTTGCAAGATAGGATCAAGAACTCACATATATTCATGAAAACATAATAGGTTCAGATCTGAAATCATGGCACTCGGGCCCTAGTGACAAGCATTAAGCATAGCAAAGTCATAGCAACATCAATCTCAGAACATAGTGGATACTAGGGATCAAACCCTAACAAAACTAACTCGATTACATGATAAATCTCATCCAACCCATCACCGTCCAGCAAGCCTACGATGGAATTACTCACACACGGCGGTGAGCATCATGAAATTGGTGATGGAGGATGGTTGATGATGACGATGGCGACGGATTCTCCTCTCCGGAGCCCCGAACGGACTCCAGATCAGCCCTCCCGAGAGGTTTTAGGGCTTGGCGGCGGCTCCAGATCGTAAAACGCGATGAATCCTTCTCTCTGAATTTTTCTCCTCGAAAGTGAATATATGGAGTTGGAGTTGAGGTCAGTGGAGCATCAGGGGCCCCACGAGGCAGGGGGCGCGCCCCCACCCTCGTGGACAGGGTGTGGGCCCCCTGACGTGGATTCTTCTTCCAGTATTTTTAATATTTTCCAAAAATATGTTCCGTGGAGTTTCTGGTCATTCCGAGAACTTTTGTTTCTGCACATAAATAACACCATGGAAAGTCTGCTGAAAACAGCGTCAGTCCGGGTTAGTTCCATTCAAATCATGCAAGTTAGAGTCCAAAACAAGGGCAAAAGTGTATCAACTCCCCCAAGCTCAAACCTTTGCTTGTCCTCAAGCAATTCAGTTGATAAACTGAAAGTGATAAAGAAAAACTTTTACAAACTCCGTTTGCTCTTGTTGTTGTAAATATGTAAAGCCAGCATTCAAGTTTTCAGCAATGATTATGACTATCCACATTCACAATAACTCTTAGGTCTCATTTTTACTCATATCAATGGCATAATCAACTAGCGATCAATAATAATAAATCTCGGATGACAACACTTTCTCAAAACAATCATGATATGATATAACAGGATGGTATCTCGCTAGCCCTTTCTGAGACCGCAAAACATAAATGCAGAGCACCTTTAAAGACCAAGGACTGACTAGACATTGTAATTCATGGTAAAAGAGATCCAATCATAGTCATACCCAATATAAATTAATAATAATGGATGCAAATGACAGCAGTGCTCTCCAGCTGGTGCCTTTTAATAAGAGGGTGATGACTCAACATAAAAGTAAATAGATAAGCCCTTCGCAGAGGGAAGCAGGGATTTGTAGAGGTGCCAGAGCTCGATTTTAAAGCAGAGATAAATAATATTTTGAGCGGCATACATTCATTGTCAACATAACAACCAAGAGATGGCGATATCTTCCATGCTACACACATTATAGGCGGTTCCCAAACAGAATGGTAAAGTTTATACTCCCCCTCCACCAACAAGCATCAATCCATGGCTTGCTCGAAACAACGAGTGCCTCCAACTAACAACAGTCCTAGGGGGAGTTTTGTTTGCAATTATTTTGATTTGATTGGCATAAAGCATGGGACTGGGCATCCCGGTGACCAGCCATTTTCTCGTGAGTGAGGAGCGGAGTCCACTCCTCTTGAGAATAACCCGCCTAGCATGGAAGATATGGACAGCCCTAGTTGATACATGAGCTATTCGAGCATACAAAACAGAATTTCATTTGAAGATTTAGAGTTTGGCAGATACAAATTTACTTGGAAAGGCAGGTAGATACCGCATATAGGAAGGTATAGTGGACTCATATGGAATAACTTTGGGGTTTAAGGGATTGGATGCACAAGCAGTATTCCCGCTTAGTACAAGTGAAGGCTAGCAAAAGACTGGGAAGCGACCAACTAGAGAGCGACAACAGTCATGAACATGCATTAAAATTAACAAACATTGCGTAGAAGCATGAGTAGGATATAATCCACCATGAACATAAATATCGTGAAGGCTATGTTGATTTGTTTCAACTACATGTGTGAACATGTGCCAAGTCGAGTCACTTAAATCATTCAAAGGAGGATACCACCCCACTATACCACATCACAACCATTTTAATAGCATGTGGGCATGCAAGGTAAACCATTATAACTCATAGCTAATCAAGCATGGCACGAGCAACTATAATCTCTAATTGTCATTGCAAACATGTTTATTCATGATAAGCTGAATCAGGAACGATGAACTCATCATATTTACAAAAACAAGAGAGGTCGAGTTCATACCAGCTTCTCTCATCTCAATCAGTCCATCATATATCGTCAAAATTACCTTTCACTTGCACGACTGAACGATGTGAATAATAATAAGAGTGCACGTGCATTGGACTAAGCTGGAATCTGCGAGCATTCAATAAACAGGAGAAGACAAGGCAATATGGACTCTTGGTTAAATCAACAATAATGCATATAAGAGCCACTTCAACAATTTAATCATGGTCTTCTCCTATCGACCCCCAAAGAAAAGAAAAGAAATAAAACTATTTACACGGGAAAGCTCCCAACACGCAAAAGAAGAACAGGAAATATTTTTGGGTTTTCTTTTTAATTATTACTACTACAACAAGAAAGTAAACTAGCTAAAAGCTACCCTAATTTTTTTGTTTTTCTTAAGGTTTATTAAACACACAAGAAGAAAGCAAGAAAAAGGAAAATAAACTAGCATGGATATTACAGAGAAAGAGTATGAGCACCGACATCTAGCAATGAGTGTGTGTGAACATAAATGTAATGTCGGTGAGAAATACGTACTCCTCCAAGCTTAGGCTTTTGGCCTAAGTTGGTTTATTGCCATGGATGGCCTGGCGGATATCCATAGTTGTAGTCGGGGTCATACTGAGATGAAGAAGACTTTGATTGCCACTGGTTGGAAATCATCTCCGGATCCCACTGGTAATTAGACTGTCGTGGAGGTTCAAATTGTGGTTCCGGCTCCGTGGCTGGTGTAGGGCTCCGTTAGGCGTGAATGGCCACCAACAGAACGAGATACGGACCTGCAGACAAATTAAACAAGGAGGGAGCAGGCAAGGTAATAGTCTTAGGGTGATGTTTATCAAACAACAATTTGTATTTAAGCGCCCCTTCCCTATCCTTAACAATAAAGTCATGTGCTACCATACTCTTATAATCTAAATAAGCAGTGGGCAGCAATTTTTCTTCTTTTTGATAGTGCCTAATAGGTATGTTATAGTGTGCAGCAAGGCGTGAAGCATAAATACCTCCAAAAATAATCAATGGAACTTTTCCAATAGAATTTATACTATGAAATTGAGGTTGTTTCCTCGGAAAGTGTACCGTATGCTCATTACCATTAACATGAAAAGTGACATTGCCTTTGTTGCAATCAATAACAGCCCATGCAGTATTCAAAAAGGGTCTTCCAAGAATAATAGACATACTATCGTCCTCGGGAATATCAAGAATAACAAAGTCCGTTAAAATAGTAACGTTTGCAACCACAACAGGCACATCCTCACAAATACCAACAGGTATAGCAGTTGATTTATCATCCATTTGCAAAGATATTTCAGTAGGTGTCAACTTATTCAAATCAAGTCTACGATATAAAGAGAGAGGCATAACACTAACACCGGCTCCAAGGTCACATAAAGCAGTTTTAACATAGTTTCTTTTAATGGAGCATGGTATAGTTAGTACTCCTGGATCTCCTAGTTTCTTAGGTATTCCACCCTTGAATGTATAATTAGCAAGCATGGTGGAAATTTTAGCTTCCGGTATCTTTCTTTTATTAGTAACAATTTCTTTCATGTACTTAGCATAAGGATTCATTTTGAGCATATCAGTTAATCGCATACGCAAAAAGATAGGTCTAATCATTTCAGCAAAGCGCTCAAAATCCTCATCATCCTTTTTCTTGGATGGTTTGGGAGGAAAAGGCATGGGTTTCTGAACCCATGGTTCTCTTTCTTTACCATGTTTCCTAGCAACAAAGTCTCTTTTATCATAACGTTGATTCTTTGATTGTGGGTTATCAAGATCAACAGCAGGTTCAATCTCTACATCATTATTATTACTAGGTTGAGCATCATCATGAACATCTTCATTAATATTATCACTAGATTCATGTTCATTACCAGATTGTGTTTCAGCATCAGAAATAGAAATATCATTTGGATTCTCAGGTGTTTCAGCAACAGGTTCACTAGAAGCATGCAAAGTCCTATCATTTTTCTTTTTCTTCTTTTTAGATGGACTGGGTGCATCTAAATTATTTCTTTGAGAATCTTGCTCAATTCTCTTAGGGTGGCCTTCAGGATACAAAGGTTCCTGAGTCATTTTACCAGTTCTAGTAGCCACTCTAACAGCAAAGTCATTGTTCTTACTATTCAATTCATTGAGCAAATCATTCTGAGCTTTAAGTACTTGTTCTACTTGAGTGGTAACCATAGAAGCATGTTTACTAATGAGTTTAAGTTCACCTTTAACTCTAGACATATAATCACCCAAGTGTTCAATCATATAAGCATTTTGTTTTAATTGTCTACCAAAATAAGTATTAAAATCTTCTTGCTTAACCATAAAGTTATCAAACTCATCCAAACATTGGCTAGCAAACTTAGTAGGAGGGATTTCAGCTTTATCATATCTATAGAGAGAATTTACCTTTACTACCTGTGTCGGGTTATCAAGACCATGAGTTTCTTCAATAGGTGAAGGATTAAGATCATATGTTTCTTCAACAGGCGGTAAATTTAGACCATGTATTGCTTCAATAGGAGGTAAATTCTTAACATCTTCAGCTTTAATACCTTCTACTTTCATAGAATTCTTTGCCTCTTGCATATCTTCAGACTGAGAAATAGAACACCCCTCTTCTTCGGAGTTGGTTTAGGAATAGGCTCAGGAGTTGGCTCAGGAAGTGTCCAATTATTTTCATTGGTCAACATATTATTCAATAGAATTTCAGCTTCATCCGGTGTTCTTTCCCTCAAAACAGAACTAGCACAACTATCCAGGTGGTCTCTGGAAGCATCGGTTAGTCCATTATAAAAGATAGCAAGTATTTCATTTTTCTGAAGAGGATGATCAGGAAAAGCATTAAGTAATTGGAGAAGCCTCCCCCAAGCTTGTGGGAGACTCTCTTCTTCAATTTGCACAAAATTATATATATCCCTTAAAGCAGCTTGTTTCTTATGAGCAGGGAAATATTTAGCAGAGAAGTAATAAATCATATCCTGGGGACTACGCACACAACCAGGATCAGGAGAATTAAACCATATCTTAGCATCACCCTTTAATGAGAAAGGAAATATTTTAAGGATATAAAAGTAGCAAGTTCTCTCATCATTAGTGAACAGGGTGGCTATATCATTTAATTTAGTAAGAAGTGCCACAACAGTTTCAGATTCATAGCCATAAAAAGGATCAGATTCAACCAAAATAATTATATCAGGATCAACAAAGAATTCATAATCCTTATCAATAACACAGATAGGTGAAGTAGCAAAAGCAGGTCATGTTTCATTCTAGCATTAAGAGATTTTTGCTTCCATTTAGCTAATAACTTCTTAAGATCATATCTATCATTGCAAGCTAAAATAGCTCTAGCAGCTTCTTCATCCATAACATAGCCCTCAGGAACAACAGGCAATTCATATTTATTGGGAGAGTCTTCATCATCACTCTCATCAATATTATCAGTTTCAATACTTTCATTCTCTCTAGCCCTAGCAAGTTGTTCATCAAGAAATTCACCAAGTGGCATAGTAGTATCAAGCATAGAAGTAGTTTCATCATAAGTATCATGCATAGCAGAAGTGGCATCATCAATAACATGCGACATATCAGAATTAATAGCAGAAGCAGGTTTAGGTGTCGCAAGCTTACTCAAAACAGAAGGTGAATCAAGTGTAGAGCTAGATGGCAGTTCCTTACCTCCCCTCGTAGTTGAGGGATAAATTTTTGTCTTACCGTCTTTCAAGTTCTTCATAGTGACCAGCAGATATAAATCCCAAGTGACTCAAAGAATAGAGCTATGCTCCCCGGCAACGGCGCTAGAAAATAGTCTTGATAACCCACAAGTATAGGGGATCGCAACAGTTTTCGAGGGTAGAGTATTCAACCCAAATTTATTGATTCGACACAAGGGGAGCCAAAGAATATTCTCAAGTATTAGCAGTTGAGTTGTCAATTCAACCACACCTGGGTAACTTAATATCTTCAGCAAAGTATTTAGTAGCAAAGTAGTATGGAAGTAACGGTAACAATAGCAAAAGTAATATTTTTGGGTTTTGTAGTGATTGTAACAGTAGCAACAGAAAAGTAAATAAGTGAAGAACAATATGTGAAAAGCTCGTAGGCATTGGATCGATGATGGAGAATTATGCTGGATGCGGTTCATCATGTAACAATCATAACATAGGGTGACACAGAACTAGCTCCAATTCATCAATGTAATGTAGGCATGTATTCCGAATATAGTCATACGTGCTTATGGAAAAGAACTTGCATGACATCTTTTGTCCTACCCTCCCGTGGCAGCGGGGTCCTAATGGAAAGTAAGGGATATTAAGGCCTCCTTTTAATAGAGTACCGGACCAAAGCATTAACACATAGTGAATACATAAACTCCTCAAACTATGGTCATCATGGGGAGTGGTCCCGATTATTGTCACTTCGGGGTTGCCGGATCATAACACATAGTAGGTGACTATAGACTTGCAAGATAGGATCAAGAACTCACATATATTCATGAAAACATAATAGGTTCAGATCTGAAATCATGGCACTCAGGCCCTAGTGACAAGCATTAAGCATAGCAAAGTCATAGCAACATCAATCTCAGAACATAGTGGATACTAGGGATCAAACCCTAACAAAACTAACTCGATTACATGATAAATCTCATCCAACCCATCACCGTCCAGCAAGCCTACGATGGAATTACTCACGCACGGCGGTGAGCATCATGAAATTGGTGATGGAGGATGGTTGATGATGACGATGGCGATGGATTCCCCTCTCCGGAGCCCCGAACGGACTCCAGATCAGCCCTCCCGAGAGGTTTTAGGGCTTGGCGGCGGCTCCGTATCTTAAAATGCGATGAATCCTTCTCTCTGATTTTTTCTCCCCGAAAGTGAATATATGGAGTTGGAGTTGAGGTCGGTGGAGCATCAGGGGGCCCACATGGCAGGGGGGCGCGCCCAGGTGGGGCAGGCGCACCCCCCACCCTTGTGGACAGGGTGTGGGCCCCTTGACGTGGATTCTTCTTCCAGTACTTTTAATATTTTCCAAAAATATGTTCCGTGGAGTTTCAGGTCATTCCGAGAACTTTTGTTTCTGCACATAAATAACACCATGGAAAGTCTGTTGAAAACAGCGTCAGTACGGGTTAGTTCCATTCAAATCATGCAAGTTAGAGACCAAAACAAGGGCAAAAGTGTTTGGAAAAGTAGATACGACGGAGACGTATCATATAACCAGGTTCTTACGGAGAAGAACGACCTGCTAGCCCAAGAGCTGGAGTAGTGCCGGACACATCTAACTGCTGCTACCACCGAACTGGAAAAGTTCAAGAAGGCGTCCTCTGGTAATATTTCCCTCCATCGAGAAACAAAAATGATACGCCGGCTGTATTGAAACTGCTGCTTGTCTCATAATAGGATCATCGGACCAACTGGGAGAGGAACTGAAGGCCACTCAAACGAGCGAAAAAGAGGCGAAGAGACAACATGCCGCAGGCGAGCGCTATCTGACCCGAGTCAGAGAGGAGAAAAACAAACTCTAGGATTCAAACACCAAACTGGGCGAAGAATTGAAAGATGTGCGAGCCCAGCTAGCCGACTTCGTGAAGGAGAACAAAAAGCTGCGAGGCGGCTTATTCAGTATGTGGCCGAATTTACCTTATAACAGTTTGGAGGTAAAAGTAGCTGATATAGCTATGATTGCAGGTATGTTGATGGGCCGTCCCGAAGAGGAGGTGTCCGGATCATCAAGTGATCTTCTGCAAGGGCTGTTGCAGTTGCACGAGCAAGCTCGGCAGGCAATGCGGAGCGTAGCCAAGGCCTTATGGCCATCCGCCTCCCCTCCAGGAAGTATGGAGAAGCTTGTAGAGCTGTTTAAGGGAGCGCAGCGGCGTATCCGACAATGGAAGATATCGGCTTGCTGAGAGGGTGCGCGAGAGGCCTGGGCCATGGTAAAAACGCGGTATACCAAGCTGGATCCGAATCACATGGCTCGGGTCGGACCGCTAGGGTCAAATGGGGAAGAAATTCCCGTTAGTTTAGTATATGACCAAGTTGAGGTGGCCGCTAGATATTCCCAACAGGATTGTAAGTTAGAACGCATGTTGGACGGTATAGAGGAGGAAGTTTTTAAGTCCTAAGTGACTATGTACTTTCCTTCTAGCTGGATTGTAAAACGATTGTCATGGCCGACCTTTTTGCTTCGACCTCTCGACCCGAAGGTGCGGAGTGTTTTCCGAATACCCGAGCGGCAAAATAAACTGGGGTATGTGTGGAAACCAGGCGTAGGGGTCATAGTTGCTTGAACAGACAAGTTGTATCCGGCTAGTTATCTTATATTACATTGAAATTGTAAGAAACATCTTCCAGAGAGAATAGTTCCGTTAAGGGTTCCTTTCCCTGGGTGTGCATGCATCGATGTGCATGTCCGGATTGTGATGAAGAAATCACAATGTGTATACCTTCTGGGGGTTCACGAAGGAACGAATGCAAAAATACCTTTAGTTCACCGACCAAATATTCCCTTAAGAACGCTAGCTTTGGGCTTCACCCAGTCTGAGGTACACATCCGGATGACCCGGCAGTAACAATCGCAGAGGTGCTCCCTTTATGCCCTAGTCGAACTAACGGGAACATAGGGCATAAGCACAGGAGCCAAGCAACCTAGCTTGGCCAAAACTTAAGTCATATCGATGCATATAATGGCGAAGAAAAGGTACATATGGGAGAAAATGCATATGTAATGAGCTTGATGCTCAGAAAATAATAATAGCAAGCTTCTGTCCAAGAAGCCCCCAGGTATAATAGACGTACATACTTGAAGATGTATGCGTCGGGTGTCCACGGTCTAACCGCACGAAAGCTTTTAAGGCTAAAGAGAAAAGACGAAAAAAGAGAAAAAATGATAGAAACAATAGGGGGAAGGAAACGAACAAAGAATTCGGCGCTAGGCGTAGAATCTACGGAGTTTGGCCGCGTTCCAGGGGTTCGGCTCTAGTCGATTGTCTGACGCATCACGCAAGCGGTACGCCCCTCCGGTGAGAACTTCGTCGATGATGAAGGGACCCTCCCACTTGGGCTTGAGTTTGTCCTTTTTCTTCTCCGGCAGGCGTAGAACAAGTTCGCCGATGTTATAAGTTTTGGCCCGCGCTTCTATGCTTTGATACCTGCGAGTCTGCTGTTGATAAAACACGAACGGGCTTTCGCGATGTCGCGCTCCTCCTCCAGGGCGTCTAAGTTATCCCGCCGATCGAGCTCGGCCTCTCTCTCTTCGTGCATGCGCACTCGAGGTGAGTCATGAATAACATCGCAGGGTAGCACTGCCTCTGCGCCGTACACCATGAAGAAAGGTGTGTATCCGGTAGTGTGATTGGGCGTTGTCTGCAGCCCCCAGAGTACGGAGTTGAGCTCCTCAACCTAGTGCTTGTCTGACTCTTTCAAAGACCGCACCAGTCTAGGCTTAATGCCGCTCATAATAAGACCATTGGCTCTTTCGACTTGACCGTTTGTCTGTGGATGATAGACAGAGGCGTAATCGAGCTTGATGCCCAGATTAGCGCACCAGGTTTTCACTTCGTTAGCTGTGAAGTTAGACCCGTTATCGGTGATGATACTGTGTGGAACACCACAATGGTGTACAACGCCGGATATAAAGTCTATTACTGGTCCGGCTTCGGTCGTTTTAACTGGTTTGGCTTCTATCCACTTGGTGAATTTGTCCACCATGACCAGCAGATATTTTTTCTTATTGCTTCCTCCTTTAAGGGGTCCTACCATGTCCAGTCCCTAGACCGCAAAAGGCCAAGTGATGGGGATTGTTTGTAGGGCAGTGGGGGGCATATGGCTTTGGTTGGCGAAGAGTTGGCATCCGTCGCAACGTTAGACAAGGTCCTGTGCATCTGCTCGGGCCGTCGGCCAATAAAATCATGTACGAAAGGCGTTGCTAACAAGGGACCGAGCTGCGGCGTGGTGCCCGCCGAGACCGACATGTATCTCAGCCAGGAGTTGCCGCCCCTGCTCCTCGGAGATACACCTTTGAAGGTCTCCGGTAGCGCTTTTCTTATAGAGCTCTCCGTCGTGAACCTTGTAGGCCTTCGAATGCCGGACAATGCAGCGGGCCTCATTCTGATCCTCAGGAAGTTCTTTCCTATTATGGTAGGACAGGAAAGGTTTGGTCCATGGGGTAATGACTTCCATAATGAGATGGGCCGACGGTGTTATTTCAGTGGCTGAGCCGCCGATGATATCTGTTTGTTCGGAATCTGGGGTTGTATTCGGATTCGGACTAGTGTTGCCGCTTTCCCCTTGCCACACCACGGATGGCTTGAAGAGCCTTTCCAGAAAGATATTAGGTGGGACGGGGTCGCGTTTGGTGCCAATACGAGCGAGAACGTCCGCCGCTTGATTACTTTCTCGGGCCACGTGATGGAACTCAAGCCCCTCGAACCGAGCTGCCATTTTTAGGACGACATTACGATAAGCTGCCATCTTTGGATCTTTGGCATCGAAATCTCCTTTTATTTGAGATATTGCCAGGTTTGAGTCCCCGCGCACCTCTAGGCGTTGTATGCCCATGGAGACAGCTATCCGGAGACCATGCAATAAGGCCTCGTATTCGGCTGCGTTGTTGGAGTCTGTGTATAGTATTTGGAGTACGTACTGAACGACGTCTCCAGTAGGGGACGTTAAAACGACGCCCGCTCCTAGCCCTGCCAGCATTTTGGAGCCATTGAAATACATAACCCAATTGGAATATGTGCCGTACTCTTTAGGGAGTTCGGCCTCTGTCCATTCGGCGACAAAGTCAGCCAGTACTTGGGATTTAATAGCTCGATGTGGTTTGTATGTAATATCGAATGGAAGGAGCTCAATGGCCCATTTGGCAATTCGTCCCGTGGCATCGCGGTTGTTTATTATGTCGTTAAGTGGTACTTCGGAAGCCACCGTGATCGAACACTCCTGGAAGTAGTGTCGTAGCTTTCGGGATGCCATGAAGACCGCGTATGCTGTCTTTTCATAATGGGGGTACCGGGTTTTGCATGGTGTAAGGACAGTGGATACGTAGTATACCGGCTTCTGAAGCGGGAATTTGTGTCTGTCCTGTCGGTGTGGAACGACACCTATGGGATCACAAGAATCCCTACTATGGTTGTTGGGGCGCGCGGTTGCAAGAAGAGCAGGATCAGTAGCCAGCACAAGGGTCGTTTACCCAGGTTCGGGCCGCGAGGATGCGTAAAACCCTAGTCCTGCTTTGGCGGGTGTATTTCAGAGAGTTCTTGAGCTCTCGAACTAGCTGTGGTGATTGCGTGGTTCGAAAGAGCCGAATCCTTCTCCAGTATGCCATGGGCCTCCTTGTATAGGTGAAAGGGGCTGCCACAGTGGCATACAGGAGGTGGAAAGGCATACAGTATTGCGAGCTTATCGCTCGTATTACAGGACAAGACGCATTTAATGTGCCGCTTAGGTGTCCCCTAGCTTTATCGGGGACGGGGGCGAGGCCCGTCCCATCCGTCGCCGCTCCTCCTTGCTTCGACACACGCCCTGGCCAGCGATGCGTGCGGCGCCATGTAGGCAGGTAGGCAGCTGAGGTGGCGCGGTGGTAGGGTCTTCACGAAGATCTGCATGCCGCCACGTAGGCGCTTGATGAGTTGGCCTGGAAGCTGCATGTTGCCACGCAGGTGCCTGCCCAGCTGGTCGGGTTGGCAGCTGCATGAGAACAGCGGTGGAGACTTGGCTGGTGTGGGCCTGGCAGTGGCCATGTTGGCGTCTTCGGCGAGAGCCTTGCCGGGGGGGCCGGCAAGGGTCTTTCCGTGGCGTGCAGTCATCCCCGGCAAGAATCTTGCCGGGGGTCTTGTGGCTCTCCTCGGTAAGGATCTTGCCAAGGATCGTTGTCTTCTAATCCTCTTCTGATCTTGAATATGTCTTCACAAAGATCTGCATGCCACCACAGAGGTGCCTCCCGAGCCCTGGCTCCACGTGATGTTGGAGACCGTGGGCTCAAGGGTGGCTCGCTCTGTTGGTGTGGGGCGAGCTGCCCCGGCAAGGGTCTTGCCGGGGCTACTGAGGCAGTCCCAGGCAAGGGTCTTGCCGGGGGAAACTGCTTCGTCCCTCTGCCTCTTTGCGTTCTCGGTCTTGGCGTTGCTCTGGCTGTCTTGGGCTTCGGTTTTGCCTTGGTTCACCTCCCCTTCTCTGCTTGGTGTGACCTTGGGCGCGGCTCCGACTGCCCGTGCACAGGTAAAGGGGTACAAAGGTGCGCCCCTTCTTTTGTAGACCGACTGTAGCCCCCTGGTCTGGGCCACACATAAGCGCGGCGCGTTGTTGGGCCAGCCCCAAAACGGTGCGCGGGCAGGCGGGGCGGTTTTTACCGCGGTAAAACTTTTTCACGCGGTTCGCTTCCCACGACCCGCGCGCGGCGTGACGCGGCGTGGAGGGGTGCGCGTGACGTGGGCGGCATGCGTGGGGCAGTTCTCGCATGCATGCATCATATCGTAGTAAAGAGGCGGCTCGCGTCTTCCCCATAAAAAGAGGGAGGCGCGGCTCATTTACCGCGCGGGGCCGGGTCACGGTCTTCAAGGCGTCCACACCCCATGATCACGGGGTGGGGAGAGGTCGCCTCAGCCGTCCCCTCGATTCTGCATGTTCGCCACGCGTCCTCCATGCGCTTGGGGTGGCAGGTGGTGGAGGCGGGAAACCGGGCCGTTGCTGGTTGGGGCAGCGGGTCGATCCCGATTCCCTGCGCCTCTGGTGGCTGGATTGGCCGAGCGGGGCGGCCGAGCCCCGACCCCGCCCCTTTATAAGGAGGGGGAAGGGGGGATGGCATCCTGCACTCTTCTGTCATCTATCTCCTCCTGCTTCCGCTTCTCCCTTTCACTCGGCATGGAGAAAGGGAATCCTGGTCCTTCGTCGGTGGCGGCGAGGGTTGCTGCTCGACAGCGCGTCCCTCCCCCTCCTGAGCCCGCGGTGGCGGAGCCAGCCGCGACGGGCCGGGGGAGGGGGCGAGGCCGTGGGCGAGGCCAGGGCAGAGGTCGTAGTGCTCGGGGAAGAGGAGGACGGGGCAGCGCGCCGGCTTCGCCCCCGCCAATGATGCCTTTTCTGATGGAAGGCCATGTCGGAGACCAGCCCCGCGAGTTCTTCATTAGGCTGCGCCGGCCTCCGCGTCGCCGTCTTCGTCTTCCCGCCCCGTTTGTTCGAGAGATGGAGCGTGACCCGCCCCAATCCCTCAGGTTGCACATGAGGGGCTGTGGGAATGGGGGCACGCGGGTCGACGTCGACTTCCCGGCTCCTCGGGTCATGTACCTCCGTCACGGACGGAAGACGTTCGCTCGCATCCATTGCCTGACGGCGGGGCTCGTCCTCTACTTCAAATTAATGGAGGACGGCCTGCTCTCCATCAAGGTCTTCGGAGACTTCGGGACTCGCCTGAAGTGCTGCGTGGAGAGCTCCTCTGACGGGGATTCCTACGATGGAAGCTCTTCCTCGAGAAAAAGTGACGAGGAGGACAGCGGGGCAGATGACGGGGACGAGTCCGACTAGGCGTCGGACGCCCCGCGTCTGGGCGGGTGCGGCAGCAGCAGCATCTGCACCTAGCCGCTCCTCCGGCAGAGTTTTGCCGGGGGCGGGGCCAGCTCCTTGAACTTCTCGGGGCCGTCTCCTTGGGCGGCTGGCGTTGGGAGGCGGCGGAAGGGGAGGCGGGCGGCAAGGCCGTCAACTCGGAGTACGCGGGCATCGACGCCTTCATTGCGTATTGCCGATCCTGCCGCCTCGTCTTCCACCTCCTTTCCCGGCACCGTCATCACCGGCCCACCCGTGGGCGGCCACCGAGGTGTTCTCTTGGTGCTTTCTGCTGCTCATAGCTCGCCTAGGCGCCCCTTTTGCCCCATAGCCTTCTTGACCTGCCTCCTGAGGAGAGGGACAAGAAAGGGATTACCGGCATCTTATCTCTTTTTTTAATCTGTAAGCCTTCGGGCCTTGTTAAATTTAAAGCTTGTAATCCCCCTTGCTCATGTTTTCCATTCCGTACGGACTGTACCTGTGTGGGATGTTTTTAATGAAAAAGGGATGTTTGCCGGGTTTTTCGTTCGTGGGTAGACCCCGCGACAAGGAGCGAATCCTTGTTAAAATTTAAGATAAACGTTTTCACACGGCAACAGGCCTTGTCGTCCCCCCACTTCGCTCAACCATTCTCGCACCCTTGGCGGAGGTAGGGATGAAGCGGGCTTAGGCTCCTCGTTCTACTTCCTTGCCACCGCGACTACAACCAAATCCGGGCGCAGGAGATAATCCTTGGGTATAGAAAAAGGGTAGCACGGTGGCCTAGAAATAAAACGAGGTTTCACATATCCCAGTTCTGTTCCGAAACGCATGATAGAGGATGGAAGACTTATCTGGATCTGCAGCCCCCGGAAACCTTGTCTTGCCGCGGTTGGATCCTTGTGCTTGCAGCCCCCGGCAATTCTGGTTTGCCGGGGTCGGGACGTCGGTCCGTTTCCTTTCTTCCAATTAGCTCAGCAGAAGTGCTCATCTACCCTGCGAACCAAAGGAGGACAGAAAAGAGACAGATAAACGCGCACTCGACCTCTAGGCTAGGGGTTAGTCGCCGCTAAGCACTATCAACCCTAACCAAGGAAGAGACTCGACCTAGCATGCATGCTATAACTTAGGGCGCCAGCGCTTCATTTATTTATGCTCAGGGTCTGCGCCTGGCTTTGTACAAAGGGTCACATGCCTTGCCGGCAAAGCTTGTACAAAAGGTGGCTTGCCGGGAGGCCCGGCAAGCCGCGCCTTACGGGTAAAACTTGCGAAGATGCTCGATGTTCCAGGAGTTGCTCACTGGGACAACATCTTCGGTCTCCAGGCGGACTGCGCCGGGCCTGGTGACTCGCATTACCCGATAAGGGCCTTCCCACTTTGGCGTCAACTTGTTGGAATTCTTGGCCGACTGAACGCGCCGAAGAACAAGGTCGCCTTCCTCAAAGCTTCGGGCATGAACCTTGCGGCTATGGTAGCGGCGCAAGGCTTGCTGGTAGCGTGCTGCTCTCACAGCCGCCCGAAGACGATCTTCCTCAAGGAGCGTCGCGTCATCTTGGCGCAACTGCTCTTGCTCAAGCTCATCATAAGCGAGCACTCGAGGTGACCCGTATATGAGTTCCGTGGGGAGAACTGCTTCTGCCCCGTATACCAGGGCAAAAGGTGTCTGGCTGGTGGCTCGATTTGGCGTCGTCCTGATCGACCAAAGAACCGCCGGCAACTCATCAATCCAGCGCCTTCCACTCTTGTGCAGCTTGTCAAAGGTCTTCGTTCTCAGGCCTCGCAACACTTCAGCATTTGCCCTCTCCGCTTGGCCGTTGCTCCGTGGGTGTGCCACGGAAGCAAAACAGACCTTGCTACCGAGGTCTTGAATGTATTGCATGAAGGTGTGGCTTGTGAACTGCGTGCCGTTGTCGGTGATGACTCTGTTTGGCACACCAAAACGGCAGACCAGTCCCTTGAAGAACTTGACGGCTGACTGAGCAGTCACCTTTCTCACTGCTTCCACTTCCGGCCACTTTGTGAACTTGTCGATTGCAACGTACAAGTACTCAAAGCCCCCGACAGCGCGGGGGAAAGGGCCCAGTATATCGAGCCCCCAGACCGAGAATGGCCAGGAGAGAGGGATTGTTTGAAGGGCTTGAGCTGGTTGATGAAGCTTCTTTGAATGGAACTGACACGCTTCACACTTGGTTACTAGTGCCGTCGCATCCTGGAGGGCGGTGGGCCAGAAGAAACCTTGCCGGAACGCCTTTCCGGCAAGGGCCCTCGACCCTATGTGGGAGCCACATATGCCTCCATGTATCTCTGCCAACAGCTCCAGTCCTTCCTCCCGGGGGATGCACTTCAGTTTCACACCGTTCGGCCTTCTCCTGTACAGGACGTCATCGACGAACTGGTACAGGGCGGACCGACGGGCTACTTTCTCCGCTTCTTCCTGCTCCTCAGGAAGCTCCCCTGTTTGGAGGAATTGGACGGTATGCTGCGCCCATGCCGGAGCCTGGGGCTCGACGGCAAGGACCAAAGGCATCTCTTCCGCCATGGGAGCGGCTGTCTCTACGGCCAGGGCTTGACGCCCTGCCGGAGCCAGTTGCTCTTGGGCAGGCCCAGCGTCCGCGGCAGCACCCTTGCCGGCAGCCCCAGGGGGCTCGGTAGGAAAGTACTTGCCGGGACCTGACTTCCTCCGCTTGTTCTGCCCCGTTGATGGCTCGACGGATGGTTGAGTTAACCGGAGCAAAAAGGTACCTGGTTCCACAGGTAGCTTGAATGCAGCACGCTTTGACAGGTAATCGGCGATGTCGTTCTCCATTCGGGGGACGTGCTCCGCTTGGATACCGTCAAAGCGTTCCTCCAGCTTCCTCACCTCATCTACGTAGGCCTCCATCAATGGGCTCTGGTAATCCTTGTTGACCTGCCTAACAACAAGCTGCGAGTCACCCCTGACGATGAGCTTCTTAACCCCGAGGTCTGCCGCGATCCTGAGACCGGCGAGCAATCCCTCGTACTCAGCAGTGTTGTTGGTGGACATCTCCCTGGGGAAGTGCATCTGGATCACGTACTTGAGGTGCTCTCCGGTGGGCGCGACGAGCAGCACACCGGCACCGGCGCCTTGCAGCGAGAAAGCCCCATCAAAGTACATGATCCAGTCGCGGTCTGCTTCCTTGCCGGGGAGAGTGGTCTCCTGGATTTCTTCGTCAGGCGTTGAGGTCCATTCTGCAATGAACTCCGCCAAGACTCTGCTCTGGATTGTCGAGGTACTTTCAAACTTCAAACCGAAACTTGATAACTCCAAGGCCCATTCCACAATCCTTCCGGTTGCATCTGGGTTATGCAGTATCCGTTGCAACGGGAGGCGGGTGACGACAGTGATCTCGTGGGCTTGGAAGTAATGACGCAGCTTCCTCGAGGCCATAAGGAGGCCGAAGAGCAATTTTTGCACACCGGAATACCTCGACCTAGCCCCCTGCAAGAGGGAGCTGACAAAGTAAACCGGGTGCTGCATCATCTTCTTCTTCTGCACCACCTCACTCGACTGCGCGGGCACTGCCTTGGTGGCATCAGACTCTGCCGGGGGCCCGCCTTGCCGGCACCAGGCCCTGCCGGGGGAATCTTTGGCTTGCCATCCGCTGGTTCTGCCGCCGTCACTGCCTCCTCGTCGACCTCCCTCTGTGCCACCAGTGCGGCGCTGACCACTTGATTCGTCGCCGCCAGATATAGCAGCAACGGCTCTTGTGGTTTAGGCGCAACCAGTATTGGCGTGGAGGAAAGGTATTTCTTCAGATCCTGCAATGCTGCCTCGGCTTCTGGGGTCCACTCCATTGGGCCTGCCTTCTTCAAGATTTTGAAGAAAGGAAGGGCGCGCTCGGCGGACTTGGAGATGGATCGGCTCATGGCGGCGGCGCAGCCGATGAGCCGACGCACATCTATCTGCTCAATAGCCTTGATTTTGTCTGGGTTCGCCTCGATCCCGCGCTGTGACACAAAGAACCCGAGAAGCTTGCCGGACGGAACGCCGAAGACACACTTCTCAGGGTTCAGCTTGAGGTTGATCTTGCGCAGGTTGGCAAATGTCTCTTCCAGATCTTGCACAAGAGTTGGCCCGTCCTTGGTTTTGACCACTATGTCGTCCATGTATGCCTCCATATTTCTATGGAGCTGAGGTTCAAAACCAATTTGGACTGCTCTTGCAAACGTCGAGCCAGCACTCTTCAACCCGAAAGGCATCCGTAAAAAGCAATACGTACCACATGGGGTGATGAATGCTGTCTTTTCTTCATCCTCTCTTGTCATGAAGATTTGGTGGTAGCCCGAGTAGGCATCGACGAATGATAACAGATCACCCCCGGCCATGGAGTCAACAATCTGGTCGATGCGCGGCAACGGGAAGGGGTCCTTAGGACAAGCCTTATTGATATCTGTGTAATCAATACACAGCCTCCACTTCCCATTCACCTTGCGCACCACTACCGGATTGGCCAACCACGTCGGGTGGACCACTCCCCTCACCAAACCTGCCGCTTCCAACTTCCTGATCTCCTCTGTGATGAACTCCTGCCTCTCCAGAGCCTGCTTTCTGACCTTCTGCTTGACGGGCCGCGCATGAGGGCAGACAGCTAGGTGGTGCTCAATCACCTCCCTGGGAACACCAGGGATGTCGGATGCTTGCCACGCAAACACGTCGACATTCGCCCGCAGGAAGGTGACGAGCGCGCCTTCCTATTTGCTGTCGAGGGTGGAGCCTATGGTGAAGGCCCCTCCCGTGCCATCCTCCCTGGCGGACACCTTCTTGGTCTGCGGTGGCTCGGCTCTGGATTTCTTGCTCTTGCCGGTAGAGCTCTCTGGCACGTCCTCGACGGTAGCGTAGCACTCCGAAGAGGCGTGCTTGCCGGAGTGGGTGCGAGAGGTCTTGCCGGGCTTCCCCTTCCCTTCTGGGCCTCCAGCGGCAGGAGCAGGTGGCTTGACGGCAGCTGCTGCAACTGCTTCCCGGTAGAGTTGGTCGGCGCAGATCAGCGCGTCCTTCTTGTCGGAGGGGACGGAGATGATGGTCAACGGCCCGGGCATCTTTAGCATGTTGTAGGCGTAGTGTGATGCTGCCATGAACTTGGCTAGTGCCGGGCGGCCGAGGATCCCGTTGTAGGGCAAGGGGATCTCGGCAACGTCGAAGATGATCCTCTCCGTCATGTAGTTCAACTCTCCTCCAAACGTCACGGGCAGTGTGACCTTCCCCTTCGGCTGGCTCCTCCCCGGATTGACCCCTTGAAACGTACCCGTTTCCTCGAGGTCTTCATCAGGAATTTGCAGCTTTTGATCACGACAGGCGAGATCAAGTTCAGGCCGGCCCCGCCGTCAACCAACATCTTGTTCACCTTGAGGTTGCGTATCGTTGGTGAGACCAACAATGGCAAACACCCGACCGCGGTTGTGCGGTCAGGGTGGTCCTCGGCGTCAAAGATGAGGGGCGTGCTGGACCACTTCAGCGGCTTCTGAGCGTCGAACGATGGTTCCGCTGCTGTAATCTCACGCGCCCACTGCTTGAGCTGGCGGTGAGAAGTATGCAGCGAGGCGCCACCATCGACGCACATGGCCTCCGTAGCCTTCTGGAACTCTTGCTCACCGGACTCGTCGTCCTCGTCGTGATCATCGTCTTCTTGTTTCTTGTCACGGCCCCGGGCGGGCCTCTCTTGCTGGTTGTCCTTGCCGCGGCGGCCTCCTTGGCCGCCATGCTTCTTGCCGGATCCCTCGGCACCATCCTGGTCCTTCTCCTTGTCCCGCCTCTCGTACTCAGCTTTTTGCTTCTCAGCAAGCAGCTCGACTTGTCGGCAGTTCTGGAGGTCGTGGCCCTTGGTGCGGTGGATCTTGCAGTATTGCTTGCCGGAGCTTCCTGGCTTGTCGGTAGCCGCCAAGGCCCGGCAGGCGGCGCACCCGGCAATCTCCTTGCCGGGGGCGTCTGCCTTGACCTTCTTGGCAGCGCCGGTGTCGTCAGATCCTTCAACGGCAAGCACGGCCTTGCCTTTGCGTTTCCTGTTGCGACGCCGGCCCTTCTTCGTCGGGGTGGCGGCGTCTTCGTCGGTAGAGTCGGTTTCTGCACCGGCGTCTTCGCCGGGGTACTTCCTTCCCTCTTCAGCCCGGGCGCACCTATCGGCCAGAACGTAGAGCTCGGCCACATCCTTAACCTTGGTCATCGCCAGCTCTTCGCGCATCTTGCGGTTGCGCACGTTCTGATGGAACGCGCTGATCACAGCGGCGGGATGAACGTCGGGGATGTTGTACTGCACCCGGCTGAATCTCTGGATGTACTTGCGCAGGGTTTCCCCTTCCTTCTGGGGAATGATATGCAGATCACTGGCCTAGCCATGAGCTTGGTGGCCTCCTGTGAAGGCGCCAACGAACTCATGGCACAGATCCGACCAAGAAGAAATGGAATCCGCCGGCAAGTGCATCAACCAGGACATAACATTGGGCTTCAGTGCCAGCGGGAAATAGTTGGCAAGCACCTTGTCGTCGCGAGCTCCAGCAGCCTGCATCGCGATGGTGTAGATGCTGAGGAACTTGGACGGATGGGTCTTGCCAGTGTACTTCTCGCCGACGTCGGGCTTGAACGTGCGGTGGGACGGCCACTGGAACTGCCGCAGCTCACGGGTGAAGGCCGGGCAGCCCACCTCATAAGGCAGGCCGCCGGAGCCCCCCGGTGCTGGGTGGTCCATAGCGGGTCCCGCCCACTTGTCCAACTGGTGGCGTGTATCGCGCCGGCGCGCGATGGTGGTCCGAGCATCTTCGTGAGCTCATTCTCGAAGAACTTGGCGCTGGACGCGGTTGGTCCGCGGGTCGGACGACGCTATGGAGATGTTATCACAAGCGTCGTCACGACGGGCAGACGCCCGCGGCGACTGGCGACGAGGAGGAGAGTGCACCGTGGTCGCAGCTCCCCCGGTCCTCCCAGCGCCAGCACGTGCTGGCTCGGTGGAGCGCTGACCCGAGGGCCCCGCTGGTCGTGGATCGTCTTTGTTGGCGACGGCGACGAGGCTCTGGATGGTGGCCCTCCACGCGTCGAGCTTCTCTGCAGCAGGAGGGAAGTCGGGGAGCAGCTGCACGCGCGCCAAAGCTTCTGCTGGCGTGGGCGGCGGCGCAGCTACATGGATTGTGGCTTGCTTCGACTTCTAACTATATTAGAAGGAGCTCCATTACGACCCAGCGGCTGCGTGCCATTTTCGCCAGCACTTCGGCGGGCATGCTGAACCCCTTCATCCTGAGGATGACGCATAGGGCTCCTCCCACGGAGGTGCCCAGGGTCACCAGCGTGGTGACGCTGCTCGGCGCGCACACCATGGGAAGAGCGCGCAGTGGTTGACGGCGTGGGCGTCTTGGAGGTCGCTGCGCCGCCCGGAGGTGGCACAGCGACACCCCTGGAGGGCCCCGCGCCGCCTGCGGGGGCCCAGCTCCGTCTTTGGATCTGGCGACGTGCGGCCAGTCATCTGGGGCACGAACGATGTTGCTCGCCAGGCTTTGACTGCCAGGGCGATGCTGGTGCTCGCGGACCGCGACCCGGGTCCTGTCCGCGACCGGTCCACTGCTCGTCCGCACCGGCACGGGCCATTCGGCTCCCAACGAGCCGATCGCCGTGGCCGTCTTCTTCTTAGGAGCCATGGCGACGAAGAACTGCTAGGCTAACTACTAGACCAGATTCTCACAATTGCGCCCCCTACCTGGCGCGCCAAAGATGTCGGTGTGGAACGACACCTATGGGATCACAAGAATCCCTACTACGGTTGCCGGGGCACGGGGTTGCAAGAAGAGCAGGATCAGTAGCCAGCACAAGGATCGTTTACCCAGGTTCGGGCCGCGAGGATGCGTAAAACCCTAGTCCTGCTTTGGTGGGTGTATTTCAGAGAGTTCTTGAGCTCTCGAACTAGCTGTGGTGAGTGCGTGGTTCGAAAGAGCCGAATCCTTCTCCAGTATGCCATGGGCCTCCTTTTATAGGTGAAAGGGGCTGCCACAGTGGCATACAGGAGGTGGAAAGGCGTACAGTATTGTGAGCTTATCGCTCGTATTACAGGACAAGACGCATTAAATGCGCCACTGAGGTATCCCCTAGCTTTATCGGGGACAGGGCGAGGCCCGTCCCGTCCGTCGCTGCTCCTCCTCGCTTCGACACGCGCCCTGGCCAGCGATGCGTGCGGCGCCATGTAGGCAGGCAGGCAGCTGAGGTGGCGCGGTGGTAGGGTCTTCACAAAGATCTGCATGCCGCCACGCAGGCGCTTGATGAGTTGGCCTGGAAGCTGCATGTTGCCACGCAGGTGCCTGCCCAGCTGGTCGGGCTGGCAGCTGCTTCTGAACGGCGGTGGAGACTTGGCTGGTGCGGGCCTGGCAGTGGCCCTGTTGGCGTCTTCGGCGAGAGCCTTGCCGGGGGGCCCGGCAAGGGTCTTGCCATGGCGTGCAGTCGTCCCTAGCGAGAATCTTGCCGGGGGTCTTGTGGCTCTCCTCGGTAAGGATCTTGCCGAGGATCGTTGTGTTCTAATCCTCATCTGATCTTGAATATGTCTTCACAAAGATCTGCATGCCACCACAGAGGTGCCTCCCGAGCCCTGGCCCCACGTGATGTTGGAGACCGTGGGCTCAAGGGTGGCTCGCTCTGTTGGTGTGGGGCGAGCTGCCCCGGCAAGGGTCTTGCCGGGGCTGCTGAGGCAGTCCCCAGCAAGGGTCTTGCCGGGGGAAACTGCTCCGTCCCTCTGATTCTTTGCGTTCTTGGTGTTGGCGTTGCTCTGGCTGTCTTGGGCTTCGGTTTTGCCTTGGTTCACCTCCCCTGCTCTGCTTGGTGTGGCCTTGGGCGCGGCTCCGACTGCCCGTGCACAGGTAAAGGGGTACAAAGGTGCGCCCCTTCTTTTGTACACCGACAGTCCTGTTCCGTTCAATGACGAGCACGGCGCTCACCCCTGATGTGTTGCCGATATGTATAATAACATGGGTTCGCCGACGTTTGGTGCGGCCAGGATTGGGTTGCTTGCTAGAAGGGTTTTTATTTCCTCCAGTCCGGCTATTGCCGCGTCCGTCCACTCGAAGTGATCGGTTCGCCGTAGAAGGCGATAGAGTGGCAGTGCTTTTTCTCCCAATCTAGAGATAAAGCGGCTTAGAGCTGCCACGCAACCCGCGAGTTTTTGAACTTGTTTAAGGTTTGTTGGCGTTTCCAACTATGACAGGGCTCGGATTTCGGCTGGATTTGCTTCAATTCCTCTATTGGAAACGATGAAGCCCAGTAGTTTTCCAGGAGGACACCGAAAACACACTTTTCCGGATTGAGCTGAATGTCATAAGCGCGGAGGTAGTCGAATGTGAGATGTAAATCGTCTATTAGTGTTTCGACGTGCCTAGTTTTGATGACGACGTCGTCCACATACGCTTCAAATGTCTTGCCGATGTATTTCTGCAGGCATGTTTGAATCATGCGTTGGTATGTGGCGCCGGTGTTCTTGAGCCCTAAGGGCATGGTGTTGAAACAGAATGGACCATATGGGGTAATGAATGCTATTGCGGCTTGATCGGACTCCTTCATTTTGATTTGATGGTATCTGGAATATGCATCAAGGAAACACAGTGAGTCGTGTCCTGCGATAGCATCAATGATTTGATCAATGCGGGGGAGGGGGAAGGGATCCTTAGGGCAAGCCTTATTGAGGTGTTTAAAATCGACGCACAGGCGCCAGGATTTGTCCTTCTTTGGTACCATTACCAGGTTTGCCAGCCAGTCTGGATGTTTTATTTCTCTGATGAATCCGGCCTCAATTAGCTTGGCTAACTCCTCCCCCGTAGCTTGGCGTTTGGATTCAGAAAAGCGCCGCAGTGCTTGTTTGACTGGTTTGTCTTCCTTTAATATATTGAGGCTATGTTCGGCCAGCTTGCGTGGGGTTCCAGGCAGGTCAGAAGGGTGCCAGGCGAATATATCCCAGTTTTCACGAAGGAAATCCCGTAGCACGGCGTCGACCGTTGGGTCTAGTTGTGCTCCAATAGATGCTGTCTTCTTGGGGTCCGTTGGGTGGACCTGGAATTTGACTATTTCTTCTGCCGGTTTGCAGGAGGTGGATTTGGGTCGTTTATCTAAGATCACATCGTCCCTATCCATCGTGGAGCGCAGTGCGGTTACTTCTTCGGCCGCAAGGGCTTCGGATAATGCCTCAAGGGCTAAGGATGCGGTTTTGTTTTCGGCGCGGAGTGCTATGTCCGGATCACTCACAAGAGTGATTATGCCGTTGGGCCCAGGCATTTTGAGCTTCATGTACCCGTAATGAGGTATGGCTTGGAAGCGTGTAAAAGCATCTCGCCCCAACAGGGCGTGATATCCACTGCTGAAAGGGGCCACTTGGAAGGTTATTCCTTCGGACCGATAATTCTCCAGCGTGCCGAATACCACGTCAAGTGTGATTTTTCCCGCACACCGCGCCTCTCGACTGGGAATGATTCCTCGGAAGGTTGTGCTGCTTGGCTTGATGCGGCTCCTGTCTATTTCCATTTTGTGGAGTGTATCCTCATAGATGAGGTTTAGTCCGCTGCCGCCGTCCATGAGGACCTTGGTGAGTCGAAAGCCGTCCACGATGGGACTGAGGACTAATGCGGCTGGCACTCGGACTGTCCTGTATTTTGGTTCGTCACTGGCATTAAAGGTTATAGCCGTGTCGTTCCAAGGGTTTATCGCGGTGATTTGACAGACTTTGGCGAGGTCGCGGAGTGCCCTTTTGCGCTTATTGTTTGAAGCGAATGTCTCGAAGACCGTCAATACTCTGGGGTCGTCGTCTTCTGGAGGGTGTTGCTCTAGGGCATTTTTGGTAAGGATGTCTTCGCCGCTCTTGGCTACCTGCCGGAGTATCCAACATGCTCTAAGGTTGTGGGTTGATATGGTATCTGGTGTTGTGTCTATTTTGCATGGGCCATCGAGGCATCCCTCTAGAACGGTTCTGTACCACGTAATGGGTTTGTATTTCTTGGCTATTGGACTGGTCGTGCCACGGGGGTGTGCCCTTTTTGCCTGGACGAGAGGTTGAGTTGGCACCGACGGCTCCCAGTGAGCTGCCTGAGCTTTCCAGGCGCTTTCCATTGTGTTGTACTTCTGTACGATAGTTTCCAAGTCAACACAGTGTAGTATGTGGCGGCGATTGATGGCGTTGAGGATTCCTTCGTCCGTGTAGTTGTTGTAGAACGCTGACATCGCGTCCTCGTCGCGGCAATCTTTAACCTTGTCCTTGACAAGGAGGAATCTGGCCTAGAAGTGGTGGACCGTTTCTTGAGACTGCTGTTGTATGCTCATAAGAGCGCTTATGTCTGAGTGGGTGGGTGGAATTGAATCAGGACCCTGACCCGATCGATGATCCGGAGTCTGAAGATTTTCCAGACTTAACAGTCCGGGCTCCGGAGTATCTTTTGATTGCTTAGGTCCGCCGTCTGATTCTATGTCGGAAGGCCGGTCACATCCTTTCGCTGGTGGGTATCCGGTTCTTCGGGGTCAGCGATCCGAACATAGTCCGTCTTCAGTATAGGGGAAGAGTCGCCGTCTTGCTCCTTGACTACCGATATCTGGTGGGTGACCGGTGGAGATTTGATTTCTCTTTGATCGGGTTTAAGCCCGATCCGATCGTAATCTGTGGCGATTCCCAGGGCGGCGATGCGATCTAGGAGCTCGTTTAAAGATGAAAACTCCGCCGGATCCATCTGCTTGGAATGTTTGGAGTCGATGCAAAGGGGATTTTCTATGGCCCGAGAGGTCATCGTCGGCTTAACAGCTGAACGAATGGCCATGGTAAAGCCGCCCAGCCGAAGGGTTTGGCCTGGGGCCAGTCCTTCTCCGGTAGTGATATTGTCTTTAAGGACGAGGGGTGTCATCGATCCTGTCGTCGACGTCACAGTGGAACTCTCAATGAAAGCACCAATGTCGGTGTCAAAACCGGCGGATCTCGGGTAGGGGGTCCCGAACTGTGCGTCTAAGGTCGTTGGTAATAGGAGACAGGGGACACAATGTTTACCCAGGTTCGGGCCCTCTCTATGGAGGTAATACCCTACTTCCTGCTTGATTGATCTTGATGAATATGAGTATTACAAGAGTTCATCTACCACGAGATCGTGATGGCTAAACCCTAGAAGTCTAGCCTATATGACTATGATAATGAGTCTCCCCCCCTCCGGACTAAGTCCTCCGGTTTATATAGGCACCGGGAGGATCTAGGGTTACACAAGGTCGGTTACAAAGAAAGGAATCTACATATTTGGCCGCCAAGCTTGCCTTCCATGCCAAGGAGAGTCCCATCCGGACACGGGTGTAGTCTTCGGCCTTCGCATCTCCACAGCCCATCAGTCCGGCCCATGGCTAACAGGCCGGACGCCCGAGGACCCCCTAGTCCAGGACTCCCTCACCCACCTGGACAATTTTCCACGACATCATTCCCAGCCTTTCCTGCTCTCTGATCGGCCGGATCCGGCTCGACGTCCTGTTCGGCGACAGCGACCACTTCCGACGCGAGCCGCTCTGGTTTGAGGTGGTGGACCTGACAAGCACGTACCATGCACTACTGGGTCGGCCCGCGCTCGCCAAGTTCATTGCGGTCCCCCACTATGCATACCTGAAGATGAAGCTGCCGGGTCCGAAGGGCCTCATCACCATCACCAGCAACTACAGCAAGTCCCTGGAGTGCGCCCGAGACGGCGCCAAACTGGCCGAGTCGCTGGTCATAGCCGAGGAGCGGCGCCAGCTCGACCGGATCGTCGCCTTGGCCAACGAGACGTCGGCCGCAGCAGTTCTGGCCGAGGAGCCGGCTGACGAGGCCTCATTCAAGCCCTCCAAGGAGACCAAGAAAGTGAAGCTGAACCCGGAAGACCCCAGCTGCAGCAAGTACGTTGTCGTAGGCACCCGCCTCGACAGCAAATAGGAAGGCGAGCTCGTCGAATTCCTCCTTGGGGATCAGGATATCTTTGCATGGACCCCAAAGGACATGTTGGGTATCTCGAGGAAGTACGCCGAGAACAAACTCCATGTACGCAAGGACGCCAAGCCTGTCCGTCAACCCCTGCGACGTTTCTCCGAAGAGAAGAGAAAAACCATTGATGAAGAGGTCGCCAAACTTTTGGCGGCCGGCTTCATCATGGAAGTGTTTCACCCCAAGTGGCTGGCCAACCCAGTCCTCGTGCTAAAGAAGAACAAGACCTGGCGCATGTGTATAGACTACACCAGCCTGAACAAGGCCTGCGCCAAGGATCCACTCGCCCTACCGCGGATCGATCATGTCATCGACTACACTGCCGGCTGTGAGCTCCTGTCCTTCCTGGATGCTTACTCTGGCTATCACCAGATAAAGCTGGACCCGGCCGTCACCCTAAAGACGTCCTTCATCACGCCCTTTCGGGCATATTGCTACATCACCATGTCATTCGGCCTGAAGAACGCCAGCGCCACTTTCCAGCGCTGCATGCAGAAATGCTTGCTGCCACAACTCGGCCGAAACATCCACGTCTACGTGGACGACATCATGGTGAAGACCAAGCAGCACCTCACGCTCCTCGATGACCTGAAGGAAACCTTCACCAACCTGCGCAAATACAAGGTCAAGCTCAACCCGGAGGAATGCGTTTTCGGCGTCCCGGCCGGAAAGCTACTCGGCTTCCTCGTCTCGGAGCGCGGCACTGAGGCAAACCCGGAGAAGATCAAGGCCATCAAGCACATGCGCAAGCCGGCTCGGCTGCGCGATGTCTAGAAGTTCACCGGCTGTTTGGCCTCGGTCAACCGGTTTCTCAGCCGGCTGGGCGAGAGGGCATTGCCCCTATATTAGCTGATGAAGAAGACGACGCCATTCGAGTGGAACGACCAGGTGGACGAAGCTTTCGGGGACCTCAAGCGCATGCTCTCCACCGCACCCGTCCTGGCCGCGCCGGCCGAGAAGGAGCCGTTGTTGCTCTACATTGCCGCAACCTCGCGGTCGGTCAGCACGGTGATGGTGGTCGAGCGACCAGAGAAGGGCAAGATCCAAGCCGTCCAGTGCCCAGTGTACTACCTGAGCGAGGTTCTCTCCGCCTCCAAGCAGAACTACCCACACTACCAGAAGATGTGTTATGGCGTGTACTTCACCGCCAAGAAATTGAATCAGTACTTCCAGGAGCATGTTGTTACCGTGGTCAGCACGGCCCCCCTCGGCGAGATCATCGGGTGCCAGGACGCCTCTGGCCTGGTCGCCAAGTGGGCGCTCGAGCCAGCAGGCCACACCATCCTCTACAAGCCTCGCACCATGATCAAGTCCCAAGCTTTGGCAGACTTCCTCGTCGACTGGACCGAGGCCCAATACCTACCGCCGCCGCCGGATTCAACGCACTGGCGCATGCGCTTTGATGGCTCCAAGATGTGTATCGGCCTGGGAGCCGGCATCAAGCTATCCTCCCCGAAGGGCGACCGGCTTCGGTACATGCTCCAAATCCACTTCATCGCCTCCAACAACGTCGCCGAGTACGAAGCCCTTGTGCATCGCCTCCGGCTTGCCAAGGAACTCGGCATCCGATGCATCCTATGCTACGGCGACTCGAATCAGGTGGTGCAGCAGTGCTCCGGCGAGTGGGACGCCCGCGACCCCAACATGGCAAGCTACCGCTTCCACATTCAGAAGCTGTCCGGATTCTTCGTGGTCTGCGAGTTCCTCCACGTCCCACGCATGGAAAACGAGGCCGTCGACTCTCTCACCTAGATCACCTCGTCTCGACAGTCCATCCCATCCGGCGTCTCCCTCGAGCACCTGCATAAGCCTTCTGTCAAGCCATCACCGGACTCCGAGTCCATCTACGTCCTGGACAACCCGGCCACGCCTCAACCCGGCCCGGGGACTGTCAAACCCGCCCCCGGGACTGCGGAACCCGGCCCGGGGACTGCGGAACCCAGCCCGGGGACTGTCAAACCCGGCTCGGGGGCTGCAGCCATCGACCCGGCCGCCTCATCCCCGACCCGGCCGCCATCGCCTTTGACATGGTCGCCGCTGTCCCTAACCCGGGGGCTGCCGACCCGGAACCCGCCATGGTGGCCGTCTTCGCCGCAGTAACGACTCCCTCGTGGGCCCTGCCCATATCAGAGTTTCTGGAGAACGGGGTTCTCCCCATGGACGAGACTGAGACCCGGTAAGTGCAGCGCCGGGCGTCTGCCTACAGCATCATCAACAACAAGCTAGTCAAGCGCAGCTCCACCGGCGTATTCCAGCATTGCGTCGAGCAGGACCAGGGCATTGAGATCCTCCTCGACATACACCAGGGCGAGTGCAGGCACCATGCCGCCTCGTGGTCCCTGGTGGCCAAGGCTTTCCGCCATGGTTTCTACTCGCCCAAGGCCCTCCAAGACGCCGAGTCACTCGTCCTCAAGTGCGAGGGATGCCAGCGCTTCAGCAAGCGCAGCCACCAGCCGGCCTCGGCACTCTGGACCATCCCGATCGCCTAGCCTTTCGCGGTCTGGGGACTTGACATGATGGGACCTGATACGTCTCTGTCGTATCTACTTTTCCAAACACTTTTGACCTTGTTTTGGACTCTAACTTTCATGATTTGAATGGAACGGGCCCGGACAGACGCTGTTTTCAGCAGAATTGCCATGGTGTTATTTATGTGCAGAAACAAAAGTTCTCGGAATGACCTGAAACTCCACAGAACTTATTTTTGGAAAATATTAAAAATACTGGAAGAAGAATCCACGACAGGGGAGCCTCCACCTGTCCACGAGGGTGGGGGGCGCGCCTGCCCCCCTGGGCATGCCCCCCTGCCTCGTGGGCCCCCTGTTGCTCCACCGACCTCAACTCCAACTCCATATATTTGTGTTCGGGGAGAAAAAAATAAGAGAGAAGGATTCATCGCGTTTTACAATACGAAGCCGCCGCCAAGCCCTAAAACCTCTCGGGAGGGCTAATCTGGAGTCCGTTCGGGGCTCCAGAGAGGGGAATCCGTCGTCGTCGTCATCATCAACCATCGTCCATCACCAATTTCATGATGCTCACCGCCGTGCGTGAGTAATTCCATCGTAGGCTTGCTGGATGGTGATGGGTTGGATAAGATTTATCATGTAATCGGGTTAGTTTTGTTAGGGTTTGATCCCTAGTATCCACTATGTTCTGAGATTGATGTTGCTATGACTTTGCTATGCTTAATGCTTGTCACTAGGGCCCGAGTGCCATGATTTTAGATCTAAACCTATTATGTTTTCATGAATATATGTGAGTTCTTGATCCTATCTTGCAAGTATATAGTCACCTACTATGTGTTATGATCCGGCAACCCCGAAGTGACAATAATCGGGACCATTGCCGGTGATGACCATAGTTTGAGGAGTTCATGTATTCACTATGTGTTAATGCTTTGGTCCGGTACTCTATTAAAAGAAGGCCTTAATATCCCTTTGTTTTCGCTAGGACCCCGCTGCCACGGGAGGGTAGGACAAAAGATGTCATGCAAGTTCTTTTCCATAAGCACGTATGACTATATTCGGAATACATGCCTACATTACGTTGATGAATTGGAGCTAGTTTTGTGTCACCCTATGTTATGATCGTTACATGATGAACCACATCCGGCATAATTCTCCATCACCGATCCAATGCCTACGAGCTTTTCACATATTGTTTTCCGCTTATTTACTTTTCCGTTGCTACTGTTACAATCACTACAAAACCTAAAAATATTACTTTTGCTACCGTTATTGTTACTTCCATATTACTTTGCTCCTAAATACTTTGTTGCAGATACTAAGTTATCCAGGTGTGGTTGAATTGACAACTCAACTGCTAATACTTGAGAATATTCTTTGCCACCCTTGTGTCGAATCAATAAATTTGGGTTGAATACTCTACCCTCGAAAACTGTTGTGATCCCCTATACTTGTGGGTTATCAAGACTATTTTCTGGCGCCGTTGCCGGGGAGCATAGCTCTATTCTTTGAGTCACTTGGGATTTATATCTGCTGGTCGCTATGAAGAACTTGAAAGACGCGAAAACAAAAATTTATCCCTCAACTACGAGGGGAGGTAAGGAACTGCCATCTAGCTCTGCACTTGATTCACCTTCTGTTTTGAGTAAGCTTGCGACACCTAAACCTGCTTCTGCTATTCATTCTGATATGTCGCATGTTATTGATGATGCCACTTCTGCTATGCATATTACTTATGATGAAACTACTTCTATGCTTGATACTACTGTGCCACTTGGTGAATTTCTTGATGAACAACTTGCTAGGGCTAGAGAGAATGAAATTATTGAAACTGATAATATTGATGATAGTGATGATGAAGACTCTCCCCCTAATAAATATGAATTGCATGTTGTGCCTGAGGGTTATGTTCTGGATGAAGAAGCTACTAGAGCTATTCTTGTTTGCAATAATAGAAGTGATCTTAAGAAGTTATTAGCTAAATGGAAGCAGCAATCTCTTAATGCTAGAATGGAATATGATCCTGCTTTTGCTACTTCACCTATCTGTGTTACTGATAAGGATTATGAATTCTCTGTTGATCCTAATATAATTGCTTTGGTTGAATCTCATCCTTTCTATGGTTATGAATCTGAAACTGTTGTGGCACATCTTACAAAATTAAATGATATAGCCACCCTGTTCACTAACGATGAGAGAACTCGCTACTTTTATATCCTTAAAATATTTCTGTTCTCATTAAAGGGTGATGCTAAAATATGGTTCAATTCTCTTGATCCCCGTTGTGTGCGTAGTCCCCAGGATATGATTTATTACTTCTCTGCTAAATATTTCCCTGCTCATAAGAAATGAGCTGCTTTAAGGGATATATATAATTTTGTGCAAATTGAAGAAGAGAGTCTCCCACAAGCTTGGGGGAGGCTTCTCCAATTACTTAATGCTTTGCCTGATCATCCTCTCAAGAAAAATGAAATACTTGATATCTTTTATAATGGACTAACCGATGCTTCCAGAGACTACCTGGATAGTTGTGCTGGTTCTGTTTTCAGGGAAAGAACACCGGATGAAGCTGAGATTCTATTGAATAATATGTTGACAAATGAAAATAATTGGACACTTCCTGAGCCAGCTCCTGAGCCTATTCCTAAACCAACTCCGAAGAAAAGAGGTGTTCTATTTCTCAGTCCTGAAGATATGCAAGAGGCAAAGAAATCTATGAAAGAAAAAGGTATTAAAGCTGAAGATGTTAAGAATTTACCTCCTATTGAAGAAATACATGGCCTTAATTTACCGCCTGTTGAAGAAAACATATGATCTTAATCCATCACCTATTGAAGAAACTCATGGTCTTGATAACCCGACACAGGTAGTAAAGGTAAATTCTCTCTATAGATTTGATGAAGGTGATATCCCTCAATATAAGTCTGCTAGACAATGCTTAGATGAGTTTGACAACTTTATTGTTAAACAAGAAAACTTCAATGCTTATTTTGGTAGACAAATAAAACAAAATGCTTATATGATTGAACACTTGGGTGATTATATGTCTAGAGTTAAAGGTGAACTTAAACTCATTAGTAAACATGCTTCTATGGTTACCACTCAAGTAGAACAAGTACTTAAGGCTCAGAATGATTTGCTCAGTGAATTAAATAGTAAGAATAATTATTATATATGCTGTTAGCGTGGCTACTAGAACCGGTAAAATGACACAGGAACCTTTGTATCCTGAAGGCCACCCTAAGAGAATTGAACAAGATTCTCAGTGAAATAATATTGATGCACCTAGTACTTCTAAAAAGAAGAAAAAGAACAATGATAGGACTGTGCATGCTTCTAGTGAGCCTATTGTTGAAACACCTGAGAATCCTAATGATATTTCTATTTCTAATGCTGAAACACAATCTGGTAATGAACATGAACCTAGTGATAATGTTAATGATGATGTTCATGTTCATGCTCAACCTAGCAATGATAATGATGTAGAAATTGAACCTACTATTGATCTTGATAACCCACAATCAAAGGATCAACGTGTAACACCCCGGATCCGATGCGCCAGGTGTCTGCCAGTTATTCGCTGTCGTTGCCATGTCATTTGCTTGCGTGTTGCACTTTGCCATGTCATCATCTGTTTTTCATATCATGTCATCATGTGCATTGCATTTGCATACGTGTTCGTCTCATGCATCCGAGCATTTTCCCCGTTGTCCGTTTTGCAATCCGGCACTCCGTTGTCACCCGGCGGCCTCTTTTGTCCCTTTTCGTGTGCGGGTGTTAAACGTTCTCGGAATGGGTCGGTATTTGCCGAGTGGCCTTGGTATAGCACCGATAGACCGCCCGTCAAATTTCGTCGCGTTCCGAGTCCGTTTGATAGCCCAACCGTTGAACTCATAGCGGTACCGTTGCCGGTACCTTCGTCGGACGTTTCGGCCTCTGTAACCGTCGCCGGGTCTCTTTTCCTCTCGTCTCCCACAGTCCAAGTCTAGCCCCTAGACCCAGCCTACCCCTCATCGCGTCCGGAACCGTTCGATTGCGATCGGAGGACCCCGAAACCCCTCCTAACCCTAATCCTAACCCCCCTTCCCTTTATAAACCCCCCCATGCCATTTTGGGCAGGCCCTAGCCTTCCCTAACCCCCAGCCGCAACTCCCCCCCCTCCTCCTCGGGATCTCCGCCGCCTTCCACCTCCATTTCCGCTGCGCCCGCACCCTTCTCGCCACTTGGCGCCGCCACATCTCCTCCCCGCCGCCAAGTGGCGCGCTCCCACTGGCCAGCGCCGCCTCCCAGCCGCCTAGAGCCAACCAGGGGTTGCCACACGTCCCCTGCGCCCCCCCCCCCCCTGTGCCCCGCGCCGCCGCGGCCCGCCCGGGCCCGGGGCCGGCCCGCCAGGCCCATCGGACCCCGCGCCCCGAGCCGCCAGCGCTCCGCGCCTCCGCCCGAGCACCCGACCCCGCCGCCCGCTCTCCTCGCCGCCTGCCGCCTCGCACTGGACGGCCGCCCCACCTCGCCGGAGGAGCACCGGACCGCATCCCCGCCGCCGCAGATGAGCCCCGCCACCGCGCCTCTTCTCTCCCTCTCTCTCTTTCCCCTACCTCACTCTCTCTCTCCCCTGCAGGACCCCGCCGCCCAAGCTTCGCCGGCGCCCGCGCCAGCTCCCCGCCGGCCGTGCACGCCGATTCCGGCCGGGGATGGGTGCCCCATGGTCGGATCCATCCGACCCCGACCTCCTCCGTCTTCCCCGTCGACCGCCGGCCACCCCTGCTCGCCGGAGCTCCGGATCCGAACCCCTCCGTCCCTGGACGCTTCCAACCCCCGTACCAAACGCGCCCTGGAGACTTTGGATCTCGCCGTCCCGATTCTTTCCGTCCCACTTTTTCCCTGGGTATAATTTTCACCAAGTCCCCAGATTTTGTTAATATGTGTGCATGTTCAGCTGTGTGTAACTTCACGCATGTAGCTCCGATTCGCGCGTGTAATATGTCGAATTGTTCGTCTCGTGATGCTCTACATTTTGTTAAATTGCAACATGTTCATTAGAGGTCATCTTGATGCCCAAATCTCTGTTGGAAGAGGACTAGTTGCTGTTATCCTCTGGTTCTCATCAGAACTTGGAGATTTGTCATTTTTGTATCTTTAAATCTGTGCATCTTTTGAGCATGAGCTCTACATGTGTTTTGAAGTATGCCATGCCATCTTTCCAGTGGTGTAGTCCATGTATTTTTGTGATCTCTGTGGTGACTAGCACAAGCATGCAAAGTAGGCCCCGTAATATTTCTGATTTCAGGGACAGTGATTTATCTAAGTCCTTGTCTGCTGTAATTTTGTTGCCATGTAAACTTGATGCTACAGTGAGATCTATGCATATTTTGGAGCTGTTCAGTAAGGATGTTTTGTAGATATTGTTGTAATTGATCCATTCCTGCAATTGTTTGCAATTATGGAGTGCCATATCATGACTCAATCTTGCTCTACTTTTGCTATAAAATATTTCTAGCAGATTCTTAACATGATATGCAATTTTGCCAAGCTTATTGAAGTTGATCCATACATGCTATGCTATTTCTCTTGCCATGGTTAGCTTCATAAACATGCCATCTTGCTATAGGTATGCTTATTTTATCATGAATTGCTCTGTAGTGAGTGCATCAAGCTCACAAAGAGGCCTATATATTATTGTTTCTGTCATGCTCTGTTTTCTGCTAAGTCTGAAACCTGATAACGAAACTTGCTATGTTTACATGCTTGCCATCATATCTTTTGATCCTTTTTGACTTATGGTCAGTAAGGGATTTTTGTCATATGCTTTGAGTAGATTCATGCCATGCCTTTCTTTGCTATGTTAAGTCCCTGTAGCATGTTGATACCATGCTCTGAACATTGCAACCTGATGTTATTTCTGCCATGTCCAGTAATTTCTCTAAGTCTGTGAACCTGTTATTGTTTGCAATCTTGCCATGTCCTTTTGAGCATGCTCTATTGATTTCTGGAGATAGCTCAGTGTTCATGTTTTGTTTTGCTTTACCTGTACATCATGCCCATGCCTTTTTTTTCATGTTGAGTTGCTGTAGCATATTGTTTTGATGCTTGCCATATGCCTAGTTGCTGTTTTCGTCAGATTGTTGCTATGTATTGTTTGGAGTGTATGTGTTGCACCGTTGCTCCGTTTTGAGCGTGCTCTATATGAAACTTGCTTAGTTTTGCATGTAGCCTCATATTATCATGTTGCATCCTTGTGTTGAGGTGTTTGCTTGATGTTTGTATGCATTTTGCATCAATGCCATGTTTATCTTGTTTTGCTCATATCTTCTAGGCCGTAACTCCGAATCTAATGAACTTTATATGTAACTTGACTAGAATTTCGTGTAGATCTTCATGGTGCTCTTTAACTTGCTATTTAACAACTTAAACTTAATGCTTGCTCAGTTCTGGACTAATTTCGAAATTTGCATATGAGGGCTTACCGGATTTGTTATATGTTGATTCCGGCCTCGTTTAAACTCGCCTTGATGTGTTGTTCTTGTTTGCATCATCCCTCGTCACGAGTAGCTTCGTTTGGCCTTGTCATGCATCATACTTGGTTGAGCATCATGCCTTGTTCTTGTGTGGTGTGTTTACCTTGTTGTGTGCTTCTTCTCGATAGTTCCCGTGTCGTTGCGATCGTGAGGATTCGTTCGTCTTCGAGGTTTCATCTTCTTCATGGAGTCGTTCTTCTTCCTAGCGGGATTTCAGGCAAGATGACCGTCACCTTGGATCTCATTACTATCATTGCTATGCTAGTTGCTTCGTTCTATCGCTATGCTGCGCTACCTATTCACTTGTTCCTCAAGCCTCCCAAATTGCCATGAACCTCTAACCTTTGTCACCCTTCCTAGCAAACCATTGTTTGGCTATGTTACCGCTTTGCTCAGCCCCTCTTATAGCATTGCTAGCTGCAGGTGAAGATGAAGATTGCTCCATGTTGGATTATGTTTATGTTCGGATATCACAATATCTCTTATATTATTAATGCATCTATATTTTGGTAAAGGGTGGAAGGCTCAGCCTTATGCCTGGTGTTTTGTTCCACTCTTGCCGCCCTAGTTTTCCGTCATACCGGTGTTATGTTCCCGGATTTTGCGTTCCTTACACGGTCGGGTGATTTATGGGACCCCCTTGACAGTTCGCTTTGAATAAAACTCTTCCAGCAAGGCCCAACCTTGGTTTTACCATTTGCTCAGCCTATTTCTTTTCCCTAGGGAGTCGCTCTCTCGAGGGTCATCTTATTTTACCCCCCCCGGGGCCAATGCTTGTCTAAGTGTTGGTCCGAACCGAGCAGCCTGCGGGGCCACCTCGGGGAAACTCGAGGTCTGGTTTTACTCGTAGCTTGACTTATCCGGTGTTGCCCTGAGAACGAGATATGTGCAGCTCCTATCGGGATGTCGGCGCATCGGGCGGTTTTGCTGGTTTTGTTTTACCATTGTCGAAAAGTCTTGTAACCGGGATTCCGAGACTGATCGGGTCTTCCCGGGAGAAGGAATATCCTTCGTTGACCGTGAGAGCTTATCATGGGCTAAGTTGGGACACCCCTGCAGGGTATTATCTTTCGAAAGCCGTGCCCGCGGTTATGTGGCAGATGGTAATTTGTTCATATCCGGTTGTAGATAACTTGACACTTGACCTTAACTAAACGCATCAACCGCGTGTGTAACCGTGATGGTCTCTTCTCGGCGGAGTCCGGGAAGTGAACACGGTTTCTGGGTTATGTTTGACGTAAGTAGGAGTTCAGGATCACTTCTTGATCATTGTTACTTTCGCGACCGTTCCTTTGCTTCTCTTCTCGCTCTCATCTGCGTAAGTTAGCCACCATATCATGCTTAGTCGCTGCTGCAACCTCACCACTTTACCCCTTCCTTTCCCATTGAGCTTTGCTAGTCTTGATACCCATGGTAATGGGATTGCTGAGTCCTCGTGGCTCACAGTTTACTACACCACCAGTTGCAGGTACAGGTTTTGCAGTGATCATGACGCGAGAGCGATGTTTACTTGTTTGGAGTTCTTCTTCTGCTTCTTCTTCGATCAGGGGATAGGTTCCAGGTCGGTAGCCTGGGCTAGCAGGGTGGATGTCGTTTGAGTTTCTGTTTATGTTTCATCCGTAGTCGGATGTTGATCTCTTGTATGATGTTTTGATGTATTCTTGCGGCATTTGTATGCCTTGTATGTATCCCCAAATATTATGTAATGTTGATGTAATGATATCCACCTTGCAAAAGCGTTTCAATATGCGGGTCTATCCTTGGTGGGACCTTCGAGTTCCTTTAGGATAGGGTCGCATATTGGGCGTGACAAGTTGGTATCAGAGCCTCGACCGACCCTAGGAGCCCCCCTTGATTGATCGTGTAGTTTGGCCGTTGTTGAGTCTAGAAGTAAACTTTTTCTGAGTCTAGTTATATCGGAGAGTAGGAATTCTTTTACTCCTCAGCCCCTTCGTCGCTCTGGTGAGAGATCTTGACGTAGGTGTTTTGAACTATTCCTCTTCCCCTTCAAATTTTTTCTTCAGGATCACGTGGTTAGTTTTCGTTCGTTGTCCATTCTTTTTTCTATCCGGTGCATTTCTCTTCGAGTGTTTTCGATCCTCATCATCTTTTGCGAGATCAGTCCTCAATTATTTCTCTTCCGATGTTGTTTTCCTTGTCCGAAGTTGTCCTTGTTTTTTACCACCCGCCCTCCCTTCTTATTCTCGGAACCGGAGTCTGTAATCGAGTATCGATTCTACTCGTGCGAAATCTTTGCATTCTCTCCTCAATTATCTCAACTGGTGCTTTCTCTTCAAGCTATTCGTCGATTTTTCCCTTCCAAGTTGTCGTTGTTTTATCCCGCCCTCCCACCCCTTTTATTCCCGGAGCCTGAGTCTATTCGTGCATCTATTTCATTCGTGTGGAGCTTCTCTAGTTTTTTTCCTCAATTATTTCAACCGATGAATTTTTGCCTCGTTCGACATTCTTCATCTCTTTTCTTTTCCGGTGGTTTCAATTCCAATTTTCGGTGTTGACCATGTTCTTTCCTCGGCTCAAATGTTTCCCGTTGCTCGTTCCCCTCTCGTCATTTAATTGTTCCGGAGTGATGAAGACATCTCAGGAGATTTATCTGTGCTCGATTTAATTCGAGGTTGTCACCTCATTCAAATATTTCAATTGTTCCGGTGCATCATCCATCTGATCAACAATCCTTTCTTATCGGTGTTTCTTTTAGTGGGCCCTAACCCACAGGTCTTTTCCCAGGATCTTACATGACTCTTCTAATTTTCCCGGAGCTTTTCTCAAATCCTTTTTGAAGTCTGACGTAAGTATGAATTTCATCAGTCAGATGTTTCTCCAAGTTCGTTTTAAAATTCTTTCATGATCGGGTCAACCTTTTTCCTCTTTTCATTGTCTTTAAGGACGAGGGGTGTCATCGATCCTGTCGTCGACGTCACAGTGGAACTCTCAATGAAAGCACCAATGTCGGTGTCAAAACCGGTGGATCTCGGGTAGGGGGTCCCGAACTGTGCGTCTAAGGTCGTTGGTAATAGGAGACAGGGGACACAATGTTTACCCAGGTTCGGGCCCTCTCTATGGAGGTAATACCCTACTTCCTGCTTGATTGATCTTGATGAATATGAGTATTACAAGAGTTCATCTACCACGAGATCGTGATGGCTAAACCCTAGAAGTCTAGCCTATATGACTATGATAATGAGTCTCCCCCCCTCCGGACTAAGTCCTCCGGTTTATATAGGCACCGGGAGGATCTAGGGTTACACAAGGTCAGTTACAAAGAAAGGAATCTACATATTTGGCCGCCAAGCTTGCCTTCCATGCCAAGGAGAGTCCCATCCGGACACGGGTGTAGTCTTCGGCCTTCGCATCTTCACAGCCCATCAGTCCGGCCCATGGCTAACAGGCCGGACGCCCGAGGACCCCCTAGTCCAGGACTCCCTCACCCACCTGGACAATTTTCCACGACATCATTCCCGGCCTTTCCTGCTCTCTGATCAGCCGGATCCGGCTCGACGTCCTGTTCGGCGACAGCGACCACTTCTGACGCGAGCCGCTCTGATTTGAGGTGGTGGACCTGACAAGCACGTACCATGCACTACTGGTCGGCCCGCGCTCGCCAAGTTCATTGCGGTCCCCCACTATGCATACCTGAAGATGAAGCTGCCGGGTCCGAAGGGCCTCATCACCATCACCAGCAACTACAGCAAGTCCCTGGAGTGCGCCCGAGACGGCGCCAAACTGGCCGAGCCGCTGGTCATAGCCGAGGAGCGGCGCCAGCTCGACCGGATCGTCGCCTTGGCCAACGAGACGTCGGCCGTAGCAGTTCTGGCCGAGGAGCCGGCTGACGAGGCCTCATTCAAGCCCTCCAAGGAGACCAAGAAAGTGAAGCTGAACCCGAAAGACCCCAGCTGCAGCAAGTACGTTGTCGTAGGCACCCGCCTCGACAGCAAATAGGAAGGCGAGCTCGTCGAATTCCTCCTTGGGGATCGGGATATCTTTGCATGGACCCCAAAGGACATGTTGGGTATCTCGAGGAAGTACGCCGAGAACAAACTCCATGTACGCAAGGACGCCAAGCCTGTCCGTCAACCCCTGCGACGTTTCTCCGAAGAGAAGAGAAAAACCATTGATGAAGAGGTCGCCAAACTTTTGGCGGCCGGCTTCATCATGGAAGTGTTTCACCCCAAGTGGCTGGCCAACCCAGTCCTCGTGCTAAAGAAGAACAAGACCTGGCGCATGTGTATAGACTACACCAGCCTGAACAAGGCCTGCCCCAAGGATCCACTCGCCCTGCCACGGATCGATCAAGTCATCGACTACACTGCCGGCTGTGAGCTCCTGTCCTTCCTGGATGCTTACTCTGGCTATCACCAGATAAAGCTGGACCCGGCCGTCGCCCTAAAGACGTCCTTCATCACGCCCTTTCGGGCATATTGCTACATCACCATGTCATTCGGCCTGAAGAACGCCAGCGCCACTTTCCAGCGTTGCATGCAGAAATGCTTGCTGCCACAACTCGGCCGAAACATCCACGTCTACGTGGACGACATCATGGTGAAGACCAAGCAGCACCTCACGCTCCTCGATGACCTGAAGGAAACCTTCACCAACCTGCGCAAATACAAGGTCAAGCTCAACCCGGAGAAATGCGTTTTCAGCGTCCCGGCCGGAAAGCTACTCGGCTTCCTCGTCTCGGAGCGCGGCACTGAGGCAAACCCGGAGAAGATCAAGGCCATCAAGCACATGCGCAAGCCGGCTCGGCTGCTCGATGTCCAGAAGTTCACCGGCTGTTTGGCCTCGGTCAACCGGTTTCTCAGTCGGCTGGGCGAGAGGGCATTGCCCCTATATTAGCTGATGAAGAAGACGACGCCATTCGAGTGGAACGACCAGGTGGACGAAGCTTTCGGGGACCTCAAGCGCATGCTCTCCACCGCACCCGTCCTGGCCGCGCCGGCCGAGAAGGAGCCGTTGTTGCTCTACATTGCCGCAACCTCGCGGTCGGTCAGCACGGTGATGGTGGTCGAGCGACCAGAGAAGGGCAAGATCCAAGCCGTCCAGTGCCCAGTGTACTACCTGAGCGAGGTTCTCTCCGCCTCCAAGCAGAACTACCCGCACTACCAGAAGATGTGTTATGGCGTGTACTTCACCGCCAAGAAATTGAATCAGTACTTCCAGGAGCACGTTGTTACCGTGGTCAGCACGGCCCCCCTCGGCGAGATCATCGGGTGCCGGGACGCCTCTGGCCTGGTCGCCAAGTGGGCGCTCGAGCCAGCAGGCCACACCATCCTCTACAAGCCTCGCACCATGATCAAGTCCCAAGCTTTGGCAGACTTCCTCGTCGACTGGACCGAGGCCCAATACCTACCGCCGCCGCTGGATTCAACGCATTGGCGCATGCACTTTGATGGCTCCAAGATGCGTCTCGGCCTGGGAGCCGGCATCATGCTGTCCTGCCCGAAGGGCGACCAGCTTCGGTACATGCTCCAAATCCACTTCATCGCCTCCAACAACGTCGCCGAGTACGAAGCCCTTGTGCATCGCCTCCGGCTTGCCAAGGAACTCGGCATCCGATGCATCCTATGCTACGGCGACTCGAATCTGGTGGTGCAGCAGTGCTCCGGCAAGTGGGACGCCCGCGACCCCAACATGGCAAGCAACCGCTTCCTCATTCAGAAGCTGTCCGGATTCTTCGTGGGCTGCGAGTTCCTCCACGTCCCACGCACGGAAAACGAGGCCGTTGACTCTCTCGCCTAGATCACCTCGTCTCGACAGTCCATCCCATCCGGTGTCTCCCTCGAGCACCTGCATAAGCCTTCTGTCAAGCCATCACCGGACTCCGAGTCCATCTACGTCCTAGACAACCCGGCCACCCCTCAACCCGGCCCGAGGACTGTCAAACCCGCCCCCGGGACTGCGGAACCCGACCCGGGGACTGCGGAACCCAGCCCGGGGACTGTCAAACCCGGCTCGGGGGCTGCAGCCATCGACCCGGCCGCCTCGTCCCCGACCCGGCCGCCATCGCCTTTGACATGGCCGCCGCTGTCCCTAACCCGGGGGCTGCCGACCCGGAACCCGCCATGGTGGCCGTCTTCGCCGCAGTAACGACTCCCTCGTGGGCCCTGCCCATATCAGAGTTTCTGGAGAACGGGGTTCTCCCCATGGACGAGACTGAGACCCGATAAGTGCAGCGCCGGGCGTCCGCCTACAGCATCATCAACAACAAGCTAGTCAAGCGCAGCTCCACCGGCGTATTCCAGCGTTGCGTCGAGCAGGACCAGGGCATTGAGATCCTCCTCGACATACACCAGGGCGAGTGCGGGCACCATGCCGCCTCGTGGTCCCTGGTGGCCAAGGCTTTCCGCCATGGTTTCTACTCGCCCAAGGCCCTCCAAGACGCCGAGTCACTCGTCCTCAAGTGCGAGGGATGCCAGCGCTTCAGCAAGCGCAACCACCAGCCGGCCTCGGCACTCTGGACCATCCCGATCGCCTAGCCTTTCGCGGTCTGGGGACTTGACATGGTGGGACCTGATACGTCTCCGTCGTATCTACTTTTCCAAACACTTTTGACCTTGTTTTGGACTCTAACTTGCATGATTTGAATGGAACGGGCCCGGACAGACGCTGTTTTCAGCAGAATTGCCATGGTGTTATTTATGTGCAGAAACAAAAGTTCTCGGAATGACCTAAAACTCCACAGAACTTATTTTTGGAAAATATTAAAAATACTGGAAGAAGAATCCACGACAGGGGGGCCTCCACCTGTCCACGAGGGTGGGGGGCGCGCCTGCCCCCCTGGGCATGCCCCTGCCTCGTGGGACCCCTGTTGCTCCACCGACCTCAACTACAACTCCATATATTTGTGTTCGGGGAGAAAAAAATAAGAGAGAAGGATTCATCGCGTTTTACGATACGAAGCCATCGCCAAGCCCTAAAACCTCTCGGGAGGGCTAATCTGGAGTCCGTTCGGGGCTCCAGAGAGGGGAATCCGTCGTCGTCATCATCAACCATCGTCCATCACCAATTTCATGATGCTCACCGCCGTGCGTGAGTAATTCCATCGTAGGCTTGCTGGACGGTGATGGGTTGGATAAGATTTATCATGTAATCGGGTTAGTTTTGTTAGGGTTTGATCCCTAGTATCCACTATGTTCTGAGATTGATGTTGCTATGACTTTGCTATGCTTAATGCTTGTCACTAGGGCCCGAGTGCCATGATTTTAGATCTAAACCTATTATGTTTTCATGAATATATGTGAGTTCTTGATCCTATCTTGCAAGTATATAGTCACCTACTATGTGTTATGATCCGGCAACCCCGAAGTGACAATAATCGGGACCATTGCCGGTGATGACCATAGTTTGAGGAGTTCATGTATTCACTATGTGTTAATGCTTTGGTCCGGTACTCTATTAAAAGAAGGCCTTAATATCCCTTTGTTTTCGCTAGGACCCCGCTGCCACGGGAGGGTAGGACAAAAGATGTCATGCAAGTTCTTTTCCATAAGCACGTATGACTATATTCGGAATACATGCCTACATTACGTTGATGAATTGGAGCTAGTTTTGTGTCACCCTATGTTATGATCGTTACATGATGAACCACATCCGGCATAATTCTCCATCACCGATCCAATGCCTACGAGCTTTTCACATATTGTTTTCCGCTTATTTACTTTTCCGTTGCTACTGTTACAATCACTACAAAACCTAAAAATATTACTTTTGCTACCGTTATTGTTACTTCCATATTACTTTGCTCCTAAATACTTTGTTGCAGATACTAAGTTATCCAGGTGTGGTTGAATTGACAACTCAACTGCTAATACTTGAGAATATTCTTTGCCACCCTTGTGTCGAATCAATAAATTTGGGTTGAATACTCTACCCTCGAAAACTGTTGTGATCCCCTATACTTGTGGGTTATCAAGACTATTTTCTGGCGCCGTTGCCGGGGAGCATAGCTCTATTCTTTGAGTCACTTGGGATTTATATCTGCTGGTCGCTATGAAGAACTTGAAAGACGCGAAAACAAAAATTTATCCCTCAACTACGAGGGGAGGTAAGGAACTGCCATCTAGCTCTGCACTTGATTCACCTTCTGTTTTGAGTAAGCTTGCGACACCTAAACCTGCTTCTGCTATTCATTCTGATATGTCGCATGTTATTGATGATGCCACTTCTGCTATGCATATTACTTATGATGAAACTACTTCTATGCTTGATACTACTGTGCCACTTGGTGAATTTCTTGATGAACAACTTGCTAGGGCTAGAGAGAATGAAATTATTGAAACTGATAATATTGATGATAGTGATGATGAAGACTCTCCCCCTAATAAATATGAATTGCATGTTGTGCCTGAGGGTTATGTTCTGGATGAAGAAGCTACTAGAGCTATTCTTGTTTGCAATAATAGAAGTGATCTTAAGAAGTTATTAGCTAAATGGAAGCAGCAATCTCTTAATGCTAGAATGGAATATGATCCTGCTTTTGCTACTTCACCTATCTGTGTTACTGATAAGGATTATGAATTCTCTGTTGATCCTAATATAATTGCTTTGGTTGAATCTCATCCTTTCTATGGTTATGAATCTGAAACTGTTGTGGCACATCTTACAAAATTAAATGATATAGCCACCCTGTTCACTAACGATGAGAGAACTCGCTACTTTTATATCCTTAAAATATTTCTGTTCTCATTAAAGGGTGATGCTAAAATATGGTTCAATTCTCTTGATCCCCGTTGTGTGCGTAGTCCCCAGGATATGATTTATTACTTCTCTGCTAAATATTTCCCTGCTCATAAGAAATGAGCTGCTTTAAGGGATATATGTAATTTTGTGCAAATTGAAGAAGAGAGTCTCCCACAAGCTTGGGGGAGGCTTCTCCAATTACTTAATGCTTTGCCTGATCATCCTCTCAAGAAAAATGAAATACTTGATATCTTTTATAATGGACTAACCGATGCTTCCAGAGACTACCTGGATAGTTGTGCTGGTTCTGTTTTCAGGGAAAGAACACCGGATGAAGCTGAGATTCTATTGAATAATATGTTGACAAATGAAAATAATTGGACACTTCCTGAGCCAGCTCCTGAGCCTATTCCTAAACCAACTCCGAAGAAAAGAGGTGTTCTATTTCTCAGTCCTGAAGATATGCAAGAGGCAAAGAAATCTATGAAAGAAAAAGGTATTAAAGCTGAAGATGTTAAGAATTTACCTCCTATTGAAGAAATACATGGCCTTAATTTACCGCCTGTTGAAGAAAACATATGATCTTAATCCATCACCTATTGAAGAAACTCATGGTCTTGATAACCCGACACAGGTAGTAAAGGTAAATTCTCTCTATAGATTTGATGAAGGTGATATCCCTCAATATAAGTCTGCTAGACAATGCTTAGATGAGTTTGACAACTTTATTGTTAAACAAGAAAACTTCAATGCTTATTTTGGTAGACAATTAAAACAAAATGCTTATATGATTGAACACTTGGGTGATTATATGTCTAGAGTTAAAGGTGAACTTAAACTCATTAGTAAACATGCTTCTATGGTTACCACTTAAGTAGAACAAGTACTTAAGGCTCAGAATGATTTTCTCAATGAATTAAATAGTAAGAATAATTATTATATATGCTGTTAGCGTGGCTACTAGAACCGGTAAAATGACACAGGAACCTTTGTATCCTGAAGGCCACCCTAAGAGAATTGAACAAGATTCTCAGTGAAATAATATTGATGCACCTAGTACTTCTAAAAAGAAGAAAAAGAACAATGATAGGACTGTGCATGCTTCTAGTGAGCCTATTGTTGAAACACCTGAGAATCCTAATGATATTTCTATTTCTAATGCTGAAACACAATCTGGTAATGAACATGAACCTAGTGATAATGTTAATGATGATGTTCATGTTCATGCTCAACCTAGCAATGATAATGATGTAGAAATTGAACCTACTATTGATCTTGATAACCCACAATCAAAGGATCAACGTTATGATAAGAGAGACTTTGTTGCTAGGAAGCACGGTAAAGAAAGAGAACCATGGGTTCAGAAACCCAGGCCTTTTCCTCACAGACCATCCAAGAAAAAGGATGATGAGGATTTTGAGCGCTTTGCTCAAATGATTAGACCTATCTTTTTGCGTATGCGATTAACTGATATGCTTAAAACGAATCATTATGCTAAGTATATGAAGGATATTATCACAAATAAAAGAAAGATACCGGAAGCTGAAATTTCCACCATGCTTGCTAATTATACCTTTAAGGGTGGAATACCAAAGAAACTTGGAGATCCAGGAATACCAACTATACCATGCTCCATTAAAAGAAATTATGTTAAAACTGCTTTATGTGATCTTGGAGCCGGTGTTAGTGTTATGCCTCTCTCTTTATATCATAGACTTGATTTGAATAAGTTGAGACCTACTGAAATATCTTTGCAAATGGCTGATAAATCAACTGCTATACCTGTTGGTATTTGTGAGGATGTGCCTGTTGTGGTTGCAAACGTTACTATTTTAACGGACTTTGTTATTCTTGATATTCCCGAGGAAGATAGTATGTCTATAATTCTTGCAAGACCCTTTTTGAATACTGCAGGGGCTGTTATTGATTGCAACAAAGGCAATGTCACTTTTCACGTTAATGGTAATGAGCATATGGTACACTTTTCGAGGAAACAACCTCAAGTCCACAGTATCAATTCTATTGGAAAAATTCCATCAATTATTTTTGGAAGTTTTGAATTTCCTCTACCTACTGTCAAGAAGAAATATGATATTCTTATTATTGGGGATGTGCATATCCCCGTTGAGGTAACATAGTGTTATTCGAAATTTCCCCGGTTCCATGATAGTCGGAATGAGTTTGTTAACAAGACTTGATCAACCTTGTTAGTGGATTCCTTTTGATGAGCATGAGATGGATGAAGTTAGAAAGCACGACCTTCTGTACCCTCCTTTTACTTTCTGTTATTTAGTTGAAATAAAGTAAAAATAGTATTTTTCCGTCTGTTTTCTGAATTATCCGTGCAATATAAAAATACCCCGAAAATAAAAGTTCTCCAAATGCCCTGAAATTGGAATATGATTTTTTTGGAATATTTGAGAATATCTGGCACTGAGAACACAGCAGGGGGAGCAAGCACCTGGCCACGAGGGTCCAGGGCGCGCCCCCCTGCCTCGTGGGCCCATGGTGGCTCCCCTCCACTTATGCCAGCCACCACACACTTCTTCTTCCTACCAAAAAAATCACTATCCAGCTCAAGCACGATTTCTAGCTCATTTTGCTGTGATTTTTGATCTCCTTGCTCAAAGCACCTCTCACAAAACTGCTTTGGGGATTGTTCCTTGGTATGTGACCCCTCCATTGGTCCAATTAGTTTTTGTTCTAGTGCTTTATTCATTGCAAATTTGTGCTGCCTAGGTGACCATGTTCTTGAGCTTGCATGTCAAATTTATATGGTTCCAAGTAGTTCTAATGCATGATATAGTCTCTAGGCACTTGTAGGAGTAGTTGCTATCAATTTTGTTGAGCTTGGTTCACTTCTGTTTGAAGTTACTAAAAATTTCAGAATTTTTCAGAAAGTAATGAAGAGATTTTTGAGGGGCTCATCGAGCCGAAGCTCGAAGGAAAAGAAAAGTGAGCAAGCAGTGAGGCCGAAATATAATTTGCCTCGCACCGCGGAGGTTCGGACGTGTGAATGGCCTTGTGATGATTTCTTGAGAGCAGCCAGGATTTATGATGATTTTTACGAATTGGCTGAGAATGCAGGCCTCACCGACTTCCTCCGCGACCAACGCGAATAGTATCTCTTACTCACCAATACTTTTGTGCAAAACTTCTACTATTATCCTAAGGAATCACCTCCTTCAGTAGAGTTTCATTTATATGATGTGGTTAAGAAGATCTCACTATATGAATTTTGCAAGGTTTGCAAAATACCTTTCGAGGGTAGCTTAGAGGAACCACATCGTAAAGATGTGAACGGGTTTATTGATACTATTACTGTAGAGGAAACTAGGGAGGTTTTCGATGCAAGAATCACTAGCATACATTTTCCTGTTTTACGCTACTTTGCAATATTTGCTAGTCGTTGCTTAATTGGTCGCGGAAACTGTGGAAACCTTAGTGTTCCTGATATTATTCTTTTGTTCCATGGTTTATTCTGTGATGACTCTGTTAGTATGGGCGGTATTATTGCAAAACGGATAAGTCTGAACCGTACAAAGGGGCCCATCTTTGGAGGTGTTTATGCTTCATGCCTTGCTGCATACTATAACATACCTATTAGGCACTATGAAAAAGAAGAAAAATTGCTGCCTACTGTTTATTTAGATTATAAGAGCATGGTAGCGCATCATTTTATTGTGAAGAATAGGGAAGGGGCGCTTAAATACAAATTGTTCTTTGATAAACATCACCCTGAAACTATTACCTTGCCTGCTCCTTCCTTGTTTGATTTATCTGCAGGCCGGTATCTCGTTCCGCTTGCGGCCATTCACGCCTACCGGAACCCTACATCAGCAGCAGAGCCAGAGCCGGAACCACAATTTGATCCTCCACGACAGTCTAATTACCAGTGGGATCCGGAGATGATTGCCAACCAGTGGCAATCAGAGTCTTGTTCATCCAGTACGACCCCAGCTACAACTATGGATATCCGCCAAGCCATCCGTGGCAATAAACCAACTTAGGCCAAAAGCCTAAGCTTGGGGGAGTACGTATTTCTCACCGACATTACATTCATGTTCACACACTCATTGCTAGTTGTCGGTGCTCATACTCTTTCACTGTAATATCCATCCTAGTTTATTTTCCTTTTTCTTGCTTTCTTCTTGTGTGTTTAATAAACCTTAAGAAAACCCAAAAAAATTAGTATAGCTTTTAGTTAGTTTACTTTTCTTGCTATAGTAGTAATAACTAAAAAGAAAACCCAAAAATATTTCCCGTTCTTCTTTTGCTTGTTGGGAGCTTTCCCGTGTAAATAGTTTTATTTCTTTTCTTTTCTTTGGGGGTCGATAGGAGAAGACCATGATTAAATTGTTGAAGTGGCTCTTATATGCATTATTGTTGATTTAACCAAGAGCCCATATTGCCTTGTCTTCTCCTGTTTATTGAATGCCTGCAGATTCCAGCTTAGTCCAATGCACGTGCACTATTATTATTATTCACATCGTTCGGTCGTGCAAGTGAAAGGCAATTATGACGATATATGATGGACTGGTTGAGATGAGAGAAGCTCGTATGAACTCTACCTCTCTTGTTTTTGTAAATATGATTAGTTCATCGTTCCTGATTCAGCCTATTATGAATAGACATGTTTGCAATGACAATTAGAGATTATAGTTGCTTATGCCATGCTTAATTAGCTAGGAGTTTATAATGGTTTACCTTGCGTGCCAACATGCTATTAAAACGGTTGTGATGTGGTATGATGGGGTGGTATCCTCCTTTGAATGATTTAAGTGACTTGACTTGGCACATGTTCACGCATGTAGTTGAAACAAATCAACATAGCCTTCACGATATTTATGTTCATGGTGGATTATATCCTACTCAAGCTTGTACTCAATGTTTATTAATTTTAATGCATGTTCATGACTGTTGTCGCTCTCTAGTTGGTCGCTTCCCAGTCTTTTGCTAGCCTTCACTTGTACTAAGCGGGAATATTGCTTGTGCATCCAATCCCTTAAACCCCAAAGTTATTCCATATGAGTCCACTATACCTTCCTATATGCGGTATCTACCTGCAGTTCCAAGTAAATTTGTATGTGCCAAACTCTAAACCTTCAAATGAAATTATGTTTTGTATGCTCGAATAGCTCATGTATCAACTAGGGTTGTCCGTATCTTCCATGCTGGGCGGGTTATTCTCAAGAGGAGTGGACTCCACTCCTCACTCACGAGAAAATGGCTGGTCAGCGGGATGCCCAGTCCCATGCTTTATGCAAACTAAATCAAAATAATTGCAAACAAAACTCCCCCTGGGACTGTTGTTAGTTGGAGGCACTCATTGTTTCGAGCAAGCCATGGATTGATGCTTGTTGGTGGAGGGGGAGTATAAACTTTACCATTCTGTTTGGGAACCGCCTATAATGTGTGTAGCATGGAAGATATCGCCATCTCTTGGTTGTTATGTTGACAATGAAAGTATGCCGCTCAAAATATTATTTATCTCTGCTTTAAAATCGAGCTCTGGCACCTCTACAAATCCCTGCTTCCCTCTGCGAAGGGCCTATCTATTTACTTTTATGTTGAGTCATCACCCTCTTATCAAAAGCACCAGCTGGAGAGCACCGCTGTCATTTGCATCCATTACTATCAATTTATATTGGGTATGACTATGACTGGATCTCTTTTACAATGAATTACAATGTCTAGTCAGTCCTTGATCTTTAAAGGTGCTCTGCATTTATGTTTTGCGGTCTCAGAAAGGGCTAGCGAGATACCATCTTGTTATATCATATTATGATTGTTTTGAGAAAGTGTTGTCATCCAAGATTTATTATTATTGCTCGCTAGTTGATTATGGCATTGATATGAGTAAACATGAGACCTAAATGTTATTGTGAATGTGGTTAGTCATAATCTTTGCTGAAAACTTGAATGCTGGCTTTACATATTTACAACAACAAGAGCAAACAGAGTTTGTAAAAGTTTTTCTTTATCACTTTCAGTTTATCAACTGAATTGCTTGAGGACAAGCAAAGGTTTAAGCTTGGGGGAGTTGATACGTCTCCGTCGTATCTACTTTTCCAAACACTTCTGCCCTTGTTTTGGACTCTAACTTGCATGATTTGAATGGAACTGACCCGGACTGACGCTGTTTTCAGCAGAATTGCCATGGTGTTATTTATGTGCATAAACAAAAGTTCTCGGAATGACCTGAAACTCTACAGAACTTTTTTTCGGAAAATATTAAAAATACTGGAAGAAGAATCCACGACAAGGGGGCCTCCACCTATCCACGAGGGTGGGGGGCGCGCCTGCCCCCCCCCCCCTGGGCGCACCCCCTGCCTCGTGGGCCCCCTGTTGCTCCACCGACCTCAACTCCAACTCCATATATTTGTGTTCGGGGAGAAAAAAATAAGAGAGAAGGATTCATCGCGTTTTACGATACGGAGCCGCCGCCAAGCCCTAAAACCTCTCAGGAGGGCTGATCTGGAGTCCGTTCGGGGCTCCGAAGAGGGCAATCCGTCGCTGTCATCATCATCAACCATCCTCCATCACCAATTTCATGATGCTCACCGCCGTGCGTGAGTAATTCCATCGTAGGCTTCCTGGACGGTGATGGGTTGGATGAGATTTATCATGTAATCGAGTTAGTTTTGTTAGGGTTTGATCCCTAGTATCCACTATGTTCTGAGATTGATGTCGCTATGAATTTGCTATGCTTAATGCTTGTCACTAGGGCCCGAGTGCCATGATTTCAGATCTGAACCTATTATGTTTTCATGAATATATGTGAGTTCTTGATCCTATCTTGCAAGTCTATAGTCACCTACTATGTGTTATGATCTGGCAACCCCGAAGTGACAATAATCGGGACCACTCCCAGTGATGACCATAGTTTGAGGAGTTCATGTATTCACTATGTGTTAATGCTTTGGTCCGGTACTCTATTAAAAGGAGGCCTTAATATCCCTTAGTTTCCACTAGGACCCCGCTGCCACGGGAGGGTAGGACAAAAGATGTCATGCAAGTTCTTTTCCATAAGCACGTATGACTATATTCGGAATACATGCCTACATTACATTGATGAATTGGAGCTAGTTCTGTGTCACCCTATGTTATGATCGTTACATGATGAACCACATCCGGCATAATTCTCCATCACCGATCCAATGCATACGAGCTTTTCACATATTGTTTTCCGCTTATTTACTTTTCCGTTGCTATTGTTACAATCACTACAAAACATAAAAATATTACTTTTGCTACCGTTACTGTTACTTCCATATTACTTTGCTACTAAATACTTTGCTGCAGATACTAAGTTATCAAGGTGTGATTGAATTGACAACTCAACTGCTAATACTTGAGAATATTCTTTGGCTCCCCTTGTGTCGAATCAATAAATTTGGGTTGAATACTCTACCCTCGAAAACTGTTGCGATCCCCTATACTTGTGGGTTATCAGGACCCTTCAAGACCGCTTGAGGCGGCATGAAGCATTTGCTGGTGGCGGTGGACAAGTTCACCAAATGGATGGAAGCAAGGCCAATCAAGAATCTGGACAGACCGAGGGCTGTCTAGTTCGTCAAAGACATCGCGGTACACTACGGCATGCCGAACATCATCATCACGGACAACGGCACCAATTTCGCCAAGGCCGCGCTCGCGCAATACTGCTCCATCTCCGGTATCCGCCTCGACCTGGCGTCTGTTGCACACCCACAGTCCAACGGCCAGGTCAAGTGGACCAACGGCCTCATCCTATCCGGCATCAAGCCACGGCTCGTCGAGCCACTCGTCCGCTCACCCGGCAGCTAGCTCGACGAGTTGCGGGCCGTCCTCTGGAGCCTTCGCACCACGCCAAACCGGTCGACCGGGTTCACCCCGTTCTTCCTCGTCTACGGAGCCGAAGCCGTCATCCCGACCGACGTCGAGTTCGACACCGCGCGTCGTGATGTACACTAAAGCCGAAGCCAAAGAAGCCCGCGAGGATGGCGTTGACCTACTCGAAGAAGCACGCCTCCTGGCGCTCAGCCGGTCAGCCATTTACCAGCAAGGCCTGAGGCACTACCACAACAAGAATATCAAGCCCCTCGCATTCCTAGAGGGAGACCTTGTCCTCCGACTCGTCCAGCAGCAAGCCAGCCAACACAAGCTATCCTCCCCATGGGAAGGCCCATTCATCGTCAGCAAGGCCTTGTGTGACTGCAACGCCTACTACCTCATCGACGCCCGCAAGTCAAACAAGCGCAAGAGAGACACCGCTGGTGAAGAAACAACCCGACAGTGGAATGCAGAACTCCTCTGCCTGTTTTACAGTTAGCTGTGTGCACGTATGTATCGCTGCCTTTTGTAATCGCATGAAAACTATGGAGTCCCCGGACGACGCTCGGGGGCTGCCCTTTTCGACCAAGCTTTTGTGTCCCCTGCATCATGCATTACCTTTCTGTCAAACCAACCCCACCACCGGCTCGACTCGCTCGACCCGGGGGCTCGGGGGCTGGCCGGCTTGGTTACTACCCGCCGTCTTCCTTAGTGACTCCTGAGGCGTCGAGGTCGCCGCGGCCCTCCACTTCGCCCTAGGCCACAGAACCGGCTTCGGCTGTCGGCTGGCAAGCACAAAGGGTTAAAGCACCAGCGCGCCATGAATACTAAGTTAAGGACCGCCGGGTCACCCAACCCGGCCCCGTCACTTTTTAATTGCAGCACGACCGGCTGCTCGCCAACCGGCTTCGCCGGATTGCCGCCAGCCGGCCTAGTGGGTGTTTCGCTCGCGCTCAATGTTTTGAAAGCCTAAGTACCGCGCGCTCCTCTCAAAGGCTGAACTCCTTGTCACAGACAGGAGCCTCGGCCGTCAGACTCGTGGGGGGGCGAGAGGGGAAAGTCGCAAGAAAACGACTCAAAAGACGAAAAGCAAGGGCGCAAACATTCACGAAATTTACAGATCACAAATTTAAACAGGCCCAAGGCCAAAGTTCATTACACCCAAGCACCCCCAGTGGGTGGGTGGACCTGCTACCTAACGGAAATTTTTACTAAGTTAAAACAGTACAACCTCAGGCATCCCCAGCGCTGGGTCACGCAGCTGCCGACTCCTCCTCGGTGGCCTCCGGGTTCGCGGACGTGCCGACGTCCTCCTCTCTGGCGTCGTCGTCACCATAGACGCCCGTCTCCTCGTAGCTGCCCTCCGGGTCGTTCAGAAGTAGGCCGTAGTCGTCAGCAGGCACGACTCCGCCGTCTTCCATCCGCTCCGGCTGGAACTCGTCATGAATGGCGAACCCGGCAATATAGCTGGCTCGGGCGTGATCCGTCCGGCCTCCGCCCGCAGCTGGTTCTCCGCGCCGGCTCGCTGGCCCATCAGCGCGTCCAGCGACAGATCCGGATGCCAAGACATCGCGAACCTGAGCGCCATCTCAGCACCGGCACGGGCGGCAGAAATGCGCCACTCGTGGAGCCGGTCCGGCCCCGACTCCAACTACAGCGCCAACCACGAGAATCTGTTCAGCGCAACGGAGCCCGGCCAAAGGGCCGTCGTCATCGCTGCGCCAGCCTCGGATAGCCGCCCCATCTACTCGCCCAAGACTCGCAGGCGAGCCTCGGCGGCGGTCACGATCTCCGGGAAGGTCCAAGCTACCCGCGGGTCGGTCCCAGAGCCGACGACTCCCAACGGGTCTAGCTGAAAGTGGGCGGCCTCCTCCGCCAGCTGGCGCGTCTCCGGGAAGGCCCCTGTTCAGAAGAAAAGCAAGTCAGAAAAAGTCACCAAGGACAAGAAGCCGGGATCCCAGCTCGGCAGAATCCAAGAAAAGCACTTACTGGAGAATGATTCTTCCAGGTGCTGCACTTCGAGCAACGTACCGCGCCGCTCCCGGGCGATGGTGTGGTCACGCTCCTGGAGAGTCTTCTCCAGGTCGGCGACCTTGGCAAGAGCCACCTTCAACTCGGCGCCCTTGTCCTCGGCCGTCTTCTCGGCCTCCTCGCGGCGACGAGTTTCCAACTCACGGGTCTCCTCCGCCGCGGCCACCAGCGCCTTCAGGCGCTCCACCTCGGCCTGAAGCTGGCCCTTGTCGTCGGCCAGCTTGTCGCGCTGCTGATCAGCCTCGGCAAGTGCCCACTGCGCCTCCACGACCTTGGCTGCCTCCGCCTTAAGGCGCTCCACCTCGGCCTCGAGACAGCTCTTGTCGCCCGCCAACCGCTCGCAGCCTGCCGGCTTCGTCAAGCGCCTGCCGGGCTCCCGTCGCCTCGGCCCTTGCCTTCGCCACCTCGGCCCCGACCCGGCCGGCGTCAGCAACGAGCCGGTCGTAGTGGAAGCCGGCTCGGATCAGCCGGGTCCTCCAAGATAGCACCTCGGCTACAGAAGAAAGAATCAGAAACCAAGCACCACTTTAAGAATCGATCCAAGTGCTACGCAGTTGGCCCGAATCTCGGGGGCTACACCTAGTGGGTGCGCTGGCGCGCCCCCACCACTACAAAAAAAAAGACACTTCGTGATGATACGTGTTTGTCACAGTAGGTCACGTTTTCTGTCATCCATGTACATCCATGACGATTTTATGACAGAATCAAGATAGTCATACATGTGATGTCGTAGAAGTGTTCCATGACATTACCAAAATCATCATCACGGAAGTGTCCACTTCCATGACGATAAATCGCGCGTCATAGAAGTGCTTTCGTCAAGGGTGACCAACACGTGGCATCGACCGTAACGGTTCGCCGTTAAGCTATCGAGTCCGGTTTTGGATCCGATAACCCGTTAACAACCCAGACCAATGGGGATTTTCCACGTGTAAAATTCTCATTGGCCGACAGAACCACGTGTCAACTCCTCATTGGGACAGATGTCATCCACTCATTGGACAGGAGGCGCCTATGATACATCGACATGTGGCACAGCCCAATAGAGGCCCATTCCGATGAAAAGGCCGGCCCAGCTAAAGGCCCACCATGTTTTGCCAGACACTAGTGGGCTGGCCCGTTAACAACCTGCCATGTTTTGGGTCAAATTGAGGCCCATATCAGATCAGGCCCGTTCACAGCCTGCCGAGTTTTGGACCAAATTACGGCCCATATCAGATCAGGCCCGTTAACAGGCCACTGTACCTTTGGGCCCATTCTAAGATAGGTTTGTATTTCAGCCTGTTAAATGCCCGTTTACCAGTTCGGCCCGATAATAGTTTTGGCCTGTTAGCGGCCCGTGGAGTATCTGGGACGTTGTCGGCCCGGTTTAACTTTAGGCCATTTAACGGTCCACACAGAAACTAGGCTATTTCTTGTCCGAAGTAACTTTAGGCCTCTTAATGGCCCGTAGTCTTCATGGATAAATTTCAGCCCAACCGGCCTATCGGCCTGTTAATGGCCCGTGTAATAGTTGGGCCTAATTACAGCCCGCGTTGAATCCAGCCTGCTTACAGCCCATCTGATAATGGCCCGTGACACTTTTGGTCCTATGGCCCGCATGGATACCGGCCTGCTTAAAGCCCATAATTTTATTGGGCCAAACAGACCCGAGATATATTTTGGCCTATTAACTACTCGTCCTATTTGGGCCCAACATGGGCCTTAGGCAGTTTCGGCCTGTATTGGCCCGTGAATTTTTTGGCTCAACGGTAGCCCAATCTAGGTTTTAGCCTATTAAAAGCCCATGGTATTCTCTAGCCCACCTGGCCAGAACTTTACTCGGCCTGTTAAAGGTGGGAAACTACTATAGGTTTAGACCTGCTAATGGCCCAAGATGATTATAGGCCCACGTTTTCGCCCATATGAGTAACGGGCCGGCCAGAAGACCGACAACACTGAGATCCACTGAACCTCCCGGCCTAAATTACAGCATACCGACCAAAGAATAAACCTATACTATACAATAAAGAAATTACGGCATATTACATCCACTGGGAATCAAAGTTCGCTACCGGTGATAATAAAGCGCAACATGACCGCGGATTACATACACTGGGCATCAAAGGTCGTCACCAGTGCATATAAATGCGCCGACAAAAGAATATACAAAACTGAGAGCACATCAAAAGGCACTAGGCCTGGCAAGGTCGGGCCCCGCAAGCAGCCGAACAAGCTGATGAGACCTCAGTTGTGTCAACGATAGATGCTTCATCCCTAGCTGTATGGCACCATAGTGTGCACGGCAGTCCCCTGACATCTTCATTTTATCTTTGACTTCAAGTCAGAGCTGAGCTGAAGCAAGCCTTTCCACTTTAAGTTGAGACTGAAGAAGTCAAACTGATTGAGGCAGCGACTGCACAGAGGTTGTCTCACACCTGCTGGTGAGTAGCTTCAACTCATTGTCTTCATCAAGACAGGACCTTGGGGTCATCTCGCTGTCCTCAAGATGGTTTGGCTCACTATCTTCCCTAAAGTTCTGCCTGGCATAAGAGATACGACTCTGAAAGAGAGAAATAAGGAGACACGTAACAGGTTTCACAATTATATAAGCAAATAAATGGATCTGTTCTGCATAAGGAACATGTTTTTACAACTACAATTTAAAACTGGTAGTTGTTGCAAACATCCAATCAGATGTAAACAGCAAAGTAAACAGCAGTGGAGGAAATGATGCCTATCCAAATCTATACAAGAACAAAGTTTGAAGGCTTGAGAAGGATGAACTTACATTACATGTTAACACGGGCTGGACAAAGCCCTTCTCCATGTTGATGGAAGGATAATTCAATAAATTCCCCAAAGAAAATTCTTTATAAGCGTTGCCATTATTCTACATTTTGCAAAGAGAGTATAGATCAAATAATATTGGAAGAAACAGAGGATAATGAAACTCAGGTGCAGACTGATGATACATAATCAAATAGCAATTAATAAAGTACAGCGTTACAAGGCAAAAGGTACTGACAAGAGGAATGCAGACATCAACGTGTGTAGTGGCATTGGCTTTATTCAACATTTTGGTAAGAGTAAATGTAGATATGATAATTTGGAGAAAGTGGAGGGCAGGGCAGATATGATGCAGAGTAATGCTAGACAATCAACTATCTCGCAATGCAAGTACAGTAATTCCACCACCGTCCGTTATTACTTGTCGCTCAAATGGATGTATCTAGCACTATTAAGTTCTAAATACATCCAATTGATCAACAATTAATTCGATACAGAGGGAGTACATGACAACAGGTACTTACATGAGCAATCCAAAACTTCATAACCATTGTGTTAAGTCTACATTTATCTAAGAGTAAATATAGATCTTATAATTTCAAGCAAAGGGAGGATAAAGAAGCGAACATTTACAGTGGTGCTACATAATCAAACAGCAATGAGTGTAAGTATGCCGACAAAGGGCAAGAGGTACTGACAAGAGCAATGCAGAGCCCAGTATTTTCGTGAGATCCAATGATCCTTTGAGCAAGGAGATTCATCTGAAATTAGTTTTCATACAAGAGAGAAGGTAAGGCACATGCAAAAATTTAGGAGTTCAAATTTTGAATTGATATCATAGACAGTACCTGAAGCTACGCTCTCAGCAATTCTAATAGGGGTTTGGCCACTGGAGTAGGGGTAAAGTGTGGTACAGTTGGGCCTGTGTTTTCTGTGGCTGCTGATCTATCTGATTTAACAGGTATCACTACCTTTTCCAAATACCTAGTTTGTACTCCTTGAGGATCTGCACTCACCCTCTTCCTTTTGGACATCTATTACGAAAGAACAACATTTGACTGGAAAAACATAGTATGACGACACATGGAATAGGTACAGAAAATGGATAGGTATGGCATATACTCATATATGATGCTTAAACTAAGCAGATGGTGTAATAAAGTAGAAGTAATGCAAGAGGTCAGATGCAAAATATGTGCGACCAATACAACCTTGCCAAGTTAGAGCAAGCACCTTGATGGGTGAATAAGATAGGCCATCCTCCACCATGCCAAGTTTGTTAGCCAGTGGATTGTTTCGCAATATTCCTCTCATGCGCCCATTCTCAAATTCATTTCGATAATGTTCAATACCTGACATGCATGAAAACATAAAAACAAGTGAGATTATCTTTGTAATGCAGAAGTGATTCTAATCCAATACTTCCTCCCTGTAAACCACTTTGTGCTATCTCTGCAATTCTTCTAAGAGGTGCCATGCATGCTGTAATTTGGTGTGTGCATTAATATAATGTGGCCTACTACTGAAAATATGAGAGCTCCAGAAGTGATGATACTTCGCAGATGACAGCTTCAACATATAGTAAAGAAGAACAAGTCGACCTGACCTGACAGATTCAAAATATACTAAGGGAGAATAACTCAACCTGACCAGTCGACCGCAAGAGAAGAGGATCATCTTAAAGAAGAGCAGAAGAGCAAGCAGATTGAAGATATTACAAGTCTTTCTATACAATGTCGGTTGGCCACCCATGATGAACCAGAGCGCACAGAGAAATACTATTCCTTCCGGTCTCTCCATATGTGGCTCACATGCATCTCAAAACTAAAGTAGGAACATTTAGCTGACCAATTAAGCATCTCTCAGTTTTACTACTATCAGCATAATATCATATTTGAATTTGTACAACTAAGCTTGTTTAGCTCGATGGGTGGAGCAGTGCTATTACGACACGAACCACGTAGGCTGATTGTGGTCATCATAAAATGGGGAAACCGTAAGCATGATGAGTATAGTGTTGACCGTGGCAGTGGGATGGCAGATCTGAAGCTGCAAACCGTGCAAAGGACAACCGATGTTTGATTTGAAATAAGAACTAAGATTTGGTATGGATAAGAAAGTACAATCAACAAGTGACAAAGGAATGCAATTCTGTTGTCCCTCTATATGTCGTGACATGCATTTGGAAACTCAAGTGGGACCTTTAGCTAACCAATTAAATGTCTCTGTTAACTAATATCAGTATCATATCACAATCATATTTGAACAACTAAGCTTTGGAATTTTGAGTGTTGTGTTGTTTATCTTGAAGGGTGGAGTAATGCTAGTACGACAGAAAGCACCTACGCAGATCATAGTAGAGTAGATAAAAGGGGAAAACCCTAAGCATCAAGAGTAAAATCAGGAAAGTGGAACTAGCTGGACCAGTGGGTGGCGCACATGCTTTTCGAAACGAATATAGGAACATTAGGTGACCAATTAAACATTCTCTGTTTTAGTAATATGAGCATCACATCAGATTCATATTTCAACACGTAAGCTTTGGAATTATGAGTGGCATGTTGTTTCTCTTGGTGGGTTGAGGTCTCGAGGAGCAGTGCTAGCACGACACGAAGCAGTGAAGCACCTACGATGATGGTAGTGAATACAAAGGGGAAAACCATAAGCTTTACGAGTATAGTGACCGTGCCATGGCGGATCTGAAGGTGCAAACCGGACAAAGCTACTTCGCAACCAATGTTTGCTTTCAACTAGCCACTACGATTTGGTACAGACAAGAAAAGTACAGTAAACAATTTACGATCTATTTTCTGGGTGAGATCAATAACTTAAGAACATAAGGAAGAGTACCACCTCTCTTGCGACGCCGTGTAGGCCCCTGCTGATTCGTTGAGGGTGCTGCGGGTGTGATGGCTGTCGGCGGCAGGGAAGAAGACTTTAGACGGCAGACGGCCAGGTCGGGGGATAAATCCTGTTGCCGTGGACGAGGCGGTCATAGGAGCGGCAACGGCAAAGGTGGACGACGGCGCCGATGAAGCGAGATGACGCAATGAAAGGATCCTGGTCCGGCGCCGTGGATGAGAGACGTCCATCTCTTGCAGTGGACGACAGGGTAGGGGTAGCGGCTCCTGCAAGGTGGAGGATGGGGTGGCGGACGGAGGAGGCTGGCCGCAGTGGGGAGGTTGTCGTGGCGCCGACGGTTTATGAATGGGGAAATGGAGGGGGAGGGGGGATCTCAAACTTAGGGACGCGCTTGTCTGAAATGTGGAAAAGTTATGAACTTATCCCCCGTTTAAAATTTTGGACATCACGTCGGTTGGGGATAGGACAGTAATCTCGCATCTCCCAAATATTTGCCGGTAATTATTTTGGGCGAGGAGAGGGTGTTTTGCCGCCCACGGTTGGCGCCCACGGTGTATGAACAGGGCTGACAGGTAGGGCGGTTGTGTCACGTCTGAGGGAAGTTACACATCTGCCCCTATTTAAAATATTAGCCTACATCGATTTCGGACAAAGGAGAGTTTGTTTTGCCACCCACCGTGGATGAATGGGGAAATGGAGGGAGAGACACATGTCTTTCGGACAAGCTTGAATCAAATGTGTTTTGCCGCCCAGGTTTGGCGCCCACCGTGTCTGAATGGGCTCAGAGGCCGTCGTGTCGCGTCTGATTGAAGTTACTAGTCTACCCCTATCGACAACAGTGTAAATCCGGTCGATAAGGATGTCAAGTGTCAGGGGTAGACAGTAATTTCCATCTCGCAAACACTTGCTTCGGGCAGCCCACAAATGATAGTGGGTGTTTAGCCGCTTCGTTCAAAAGTTGGGAGAATTAGCATTCACGTTTGCCCTGGGCCCTGGCAACTAAATCCAAATCCAATTTTTATTCGATTACGAATATCCACAAATAATTCTACGTTTTGTTATTTATTTCTTTAAAACCACAACAAAGATTTATTCCACCTTTATATATGATTATGATTTAGAAATGTCGTGATCTTCGAATTCAGTAGGTTGGATACACTTTGAGCCAAACAGTCATTTCATCCAATACAATATGCTCACACGAAAAACAGTTAACCTTATGTCAATCATACAAGTACTGAGGATTACCTCGCCTAAAAAATTCGGATCATTACAACTCATGGACAACATAGGGGGTCTTACAACATAATCCATTCAGAGACATGACACAACATGCAAGTACAATAATCTAATGACAATTTCAACTGGTATCTAAAGAAGAGCTGGGATTACCCTGGGCTTCAGATAGCAGAAGCAGCAGGACCTCCTCCGTTTTCAAATGCAACATTCTTACTTCCTCCAATTCTTGGGTTGCTTGCATAATGCGTGCAGCTACTTGCATGATTTCCAGCTTCAAGATGGAGATTACCTCATTCATGGCAGCCACACCATCTCTTTCTGCCTCTAGTAGAGCCTCAAGAACTATAATATCTGTGCTCAGACTGCTCTCTGGTGGTATTGCCTCTGAACTGCTACCATCTGGTAACATGGATGGCGCATTGCTTCCACAAATAGATTCTGGGGTTGTACATTGTGTCCTAGTGTGAACGGCATCGCCTGAAAGGTTTCCGCTGGACATAAGTAAGAGATGGTTATCGCATGATCCAGGCAGTAAGCTTAGATGGTAAATGACATACAAATTATTGCCAAGCATGGCAAGCCATATTTAAATGGTTCAAAGCAGCATCAGCCAAAAAGAGATTAAAATGGTAAGATGAAACTAGGGATGTGAGTGGCAAATAAACGACATCCGCTAGTCCCATCTAGTTAGTTTTTGCTAGCTCCCTAGTTCATTTTCCTCAAAAAAACTCTTTTGAACTATCATACCACTAGTGGACTTTAATCGGGATTAAACGGGACCCAGTTGACATCCCTAGTTGAAAGGGAGTGTACCACCGCTATATTTAAGTTGCCAAGGCATCTAAGCAGTTGAAATAATCTGAGAAAGCACTTAACAGTTTGGCCTCATATAAACTACGAAGACAGTCTTGTGATGAAGTTCAGAGGAAAAGTTAAGGACTCAAATGAACTAGACATGCATTTCTTTACGATAGTACAGCAGGCACTGCTGACATATTGGCCAACTCAGGTATAGCGTAACAAGTAACAAACAAGCATTCAAATCAAGCAATACAGCAAAGCAGACAACTGAACTATTTGTAATTCTGTAGGATTACAGGTTGAGGGCACAAGCCAAGAAAGCAGCCCACACGCATTACATTTCACATGTACTAAAACACACTGGCTTACCATATGTTGTTGTGAAGCCTCGTTGCTATTGCAATGTTCTTTGAAGATATCGTCAGCATCCCATGGTTGCAAATCTAGTTGTTGTAGTTTATTCTGCACCCTCTATTTACGTAAAAATAATTTTAATCGCATGCACTAGTTCGAATTGATCATCAATGGTTCATCTAAACTAATGAAAGAAGGGTGTGTGCATACACGATAATATATCTGCTTCCCTCTATTTTTATGCTTGTTCGAGGTGCCAGCCCCAAAAGAACAAATATTTTGCTTGATGGGGTTGGCGGCTCCATAATTAATAGAAGCATAAAATTAGTCATGCAACTTGGGAAGATCAAGAACACACAAAAAAGTAATGAATAGAGGCTCGGAGAAGTGATGTAATAGCTAGCATCAGAAAATGTAGAGTAAAACGAACAAAAAGCAGCGGAACCACATGCTAGTTTGTTGATGTGTAATTAAGCATAGAGAACATGAAGCAGTCTGATGGAACCAACAGGTGGCATCAGAACAACACCATTATCATAAATATAGCATGCAAGAAGTAAAATAGTAGGCAGTGATATCTAGGAAGTACAGTAATACTTAGGACAAAACTAAAGCATATTAACTATATGTGCACTCGTATGTAATTTAGCACATGTAACATGTTCACTGCCAGAAGTATGGCCCTACAGGGGCAAGCAGAATAATGCATCTCATGAAAAATTGAATGATGTCCTAAAGAAATTCAAAGGTGCGGTGCTTATGCTAAGAAAGTGAACGTAGGCGCCGGCCGTTGGATAATAGTACCTGATTCTCGGCGGCGCATGGGTATCGTTGTCATACTTGATAGCTAAGGATCGTCGATGGTGCTCGTGTTGTAGTTGAGTTTGGGCCGGCTGTCGCCGTCGCTCAAGCGGCTCCGGTGCTTCGGTTGCGGCGCCTGTCGACATGCAAGAAAGCTCATCTGTGGTAAGTGAACAGTTGCACGATCAAGAAGAGAAAAACATAAGGAGTACAAATCGAAATAACCTGATGAGGCTGCGGCGTCAGTAAAGCAGGGCCGGTGGAGTTGAATATGACGTCCGTGGAGCGGGTCTGGTGCAGTGGACGAAGGCTTCGGCGGGCGCGGTGTACAGTGCTTTCGGTGAGGCGGACGAGGGCTTGTATGAAGGGCCAGCGATGGGGCGGACGAGGGAGTCAGTGAAGGGCCTACACTGTGGTGGACGAGGGCGCCGGTTAAGCAGATCCGATGCGGTGGACCATGATGGCGGTCAAGGAGATCTGGAGCGGTGGACAAGCCAGTCGCTGAAGCGGCTCTGGTGAAGTAGTGAGTTGGCAGTTTTTTTTTGAATATATACTGTGAGGCAAAGCCCCACAGCCCTTTATTAAAGAAAGCACAACTGTACAAACAAAGTACAGACTATACAAGGAAAAAAGAAAAGAGTCTACCTATGGCTAAACATCCCTACCTGCTTTACAACAAAGAATCAACCCAAGCCAAGAGTTTTGGTTTAATACAATCCTTCACCCTATGAGCAAGCAAAGAAATATCATGGATGAATTTACACTTCCAAGCACTGAAAGTAGCTCTCTCAGCTCTGAAGGTTCTGCCATTTCTTAAAATCCAAATATTCCAGGCTGCAGTTAGCATAACTTCAAAGAAGAAAGGGTGCCTGAAGCTGGACCTAGCATGCATGATATATTGCAGAATATCTGAGCCTCCAGACCAATCAATGCCCAAGTAATTCCAGACTCTACAGCTGAAGGTGCAGTTAAAAAATAGATGGATTCTATCCTCATACACCAGCTCACTGCAAATGAGACAGAGATTGTCATCCTGGTTTGAGCGCCAGTGTCTCCTAACCAGCATATCCTTGGTGTTTAGTCTGTCAAAGAATAACAGCCACCCGAACACCTTGATCTTCATGGTGCACCTACTCTGCCATAGCCATTTGCAAGGTTGTATTGTAGGTAGGTGTGAGTGCATGATCGTGTAGAAACTTTTGGCAGTGTATCCTCCTGATTTACCAGGCCATATCCAAACATCAGGTATAGTGGGGTCTCTGTCTAACTGCATGATCCAACCTTCCAGCATGTGTAACTCAGCAGCAGCCTCATGAGAAAGAGGCAAATAAAACATAGAGAAGAGATCCTGGGATTGAAGAAATTCCTGCACTGAGATCTTATCATTATTGACAAATGAAAACAACCTAGGCAATCTCCAACATAGGGGTCTAGCAGAGCCCCCAATGTGCCAAGAATCTGTCCAGAACAGAGCAGAATCACCCATGTTGATATGAGCTGAGGCAATAGCAGTATAAGCCTCATGCAGCTTCAGAACATCCCTCCACCAGAAAGATCCAGCATGAGCTGTTGCCTGTGGAACCCCATGATCATAGTAGCTGTTCCATATCAGGGTCACCCAAGGAATATCAACCTTGTTATAGAATTTGTGAAGATGCTTGATAAGGAGTCCTTTATTCTGGATGTTCAGATTAATAACACCTAAACCCCCTTTATCTTTTGGCCTGCAAACCAGCTCCCATGCAGCCAGAGACTGTTTTGGAGCATCACTATTACCCCTCCAAAGACATTGCCTGAAGATTCTGTCTAGCTGCTTAATGATCCCTGCTGGAATATTGAGGCTGCACAGAAAGTATATTGGCAGAGAGGTCAGGACAGAGGTAAGAAGCTGCAAGCGAGAGCCTTGATTCAGCATAGAAGAGCTTGCAGTTAACCTCCTCTCAAGACTGTCAACTAGGGGCATTAGGTCAATGATCCTTGGCCTTGTAGTTCCCAAAGGCAATCCAAGATAAGTAAATGGGAGCTGCCCAATTTACAACCAAGAATAGCAGCAAGCCTAGCAGCCTCCTCATCAGTCATATTCAATGGAATCATTGAAGATTTAGCAAAGTTGACCTTTAAACCTGTGGATTGTTGGAAGGTAAGCAGCATGTTCTTTAGGGCAACAAGCTCATCATCCTTAGCTGCAAGAAATAGAATCGTGTCATCCGCATATTGAATGATGGGAAACTCTCTGTCATGGGTTTGAATAGGCAAAGAGAGTGTGCCATGCTCCAGCATTTGGTTGACCACAGACTGCAACAGATCGGCTACGATGACAAACAACAGAGGTGATAGTGGATCACCCTGTCTGACCCCACACTTGCACTTAAATTGCTTTCCAGGAATGCCATTTAACAGCACAGACGAAGAACCTGTGGACAACAGTTGTTTAACCCAAAAAATCCATTTGGCATCAAACCCTTTATGCTGCAACATCTGAAGAATAACCTCATGCTCGACAGTGTCAAAGGCCTTAGCAAAATCCAACTTAAGAATTATGATTGGACGCTTGGACTGTTTACATTGATGAATATACTCAAAACTCCAGGCCAGACAATCCTGAATTGACCTACCCTTAAGGAACCCATACTGATTTTTGTGGATACACTTAAGGATCACCTTCTGCAACCGGTTGGCCAACAATTTTGTTAGAAATTTAAGACAAGTGTTGGTGAGAGATATTGGCCGGAAATCATCGGGCCCTTCTGGTGAAATGATCTTGGGTATGAGCGTAATGAGGGAGGCATTAATGTTTTCCAACGAAAGCTTCCCCACATAAAAATCCCGAATCATCCTCAACAAGTCCTTCTCAATTATAGGCCAACAGCGCTTGACAAACATCCCATTAAAGCCATCCGGACCAGGTGCCCGATCCACCGGCAATTCCTTCAAAACTTTGTTAATTTCCTCATCAGAAAACGGCAAGGATAGCTCCTCCAGTCCCGGGATGGGCTGAATTAATGGTTCAAATCGAAGCCCATATTGATCCCTTGGGCCTGGCCCATCCTTGATTTGAACGAAGCCCAAAGAATTCCCGCCATCTGAGCGTGATCAGTCACAGGATCAAGAATGGAACTGGAATTCAGACTGGAGGTTGAATTCCTCCTCGTACGCTCTGAGGCCATGGCATGAAAAAAATTTGAATTCTCCTCGCCAACCTTTATATACCGAATAGTGCACCTCTGTTTCCAATAAATATAGTGAATTTTCAACAGATGTTCATAGTGGAACTTCACAATTTTCCGGAAATTGAATTCCGGCCTTGTTAAAGGTTGCACTTCCTCCAGCTGATCAAAGTGTAGAATCACCTTTGAGCAATCAACAGTAAGTTTTTTGATGTATGATAACTTTTTGCTCCAAATTTTCAAATCATACCGCAGCCGCTTAAATTTCCTTGTGATAACCGCAGAAGCAGAGAGATCAGAGAAAACTGGTGCATTCCAAGACTTGGTGACACAATCCATGAACCCCGGCATATCAAACCAGAAATTTTCAAACCGAAAAGTCTTGGCCGCAGGAATGGTAGTGTCAATGGACACCACACAAGGCACGTGATCCGAGGCAGTTCTGGCGAGTGGATTAACCACAGTGTTTGGATAATGTGAAATCCAATCAGCAGTAGTAAAGAACCAATCAAGTTGCTCGAGCAGGGGGTTTTGCTGCATATTAGACCAGGTGAAGCTACGGCCTTTCAAGGGCAGCTCCAAGAGACCAAGGTGACCAATTATTTCGTTGAAGAGGAAAATATCATTAATATCACCACCCGGGAGGTTTCTGTTATCCAATGACCTGATGAAATTAAAGTCCCCCAACAATAGCCAATTTTCATCGGGAGGGATGTCTAGATGATATAGCCAACTAACGAAATCGTCCCTAGGCTGACCCTCACATGGCCCATATACAGAGGCTAAGGTCCATTTTTCGGAGTTCTGCAACGATTGGAAGGAGACCACAACACCAAATCTCTGAATATCAACAAGCTGGCCGTGAAAGATCGAAGAATTCCAAATGACTAAAATCCCACCAGAGGCTCCAACAGAAGGCGAGAACGCGAATTGATCAAACCTCCTAGGGCAAAAGGATCTAATCGTTCGAATATCAAAGTTCTCGCATTTAGTTTCCTGCAGACAAAGACAGAACATCTGCTCTCCTCAATCTTGGCACGTAGGTCACGCTGCCTAGCCTCAGAATTCAGCCCACGCACGTTCCAACAGAGCACATTCCAATTTCGAAAATAACAATTATCCATAAAAAAACAGCGCTGGGAAGTAGTTGCAGATCCAGCTGCTTAACAGCGTGGACAAGATCATAACATAAGTGCAATAGCAGTAACCAAGGATTTCAGACAGTCACACAAACAGAAAGTGCTAACATAAAACGGACACAAAAACAAAAGTGCCCAACTCTCCATCAAGCTTCTTGGGCCGTCAATCATCATGTGGACCATCGTTTTCTTCAGCAGGATGTGGAGAAGCCATAAGCTTCTCGACCTATAAATCAGACGGATCAATGCCCAGAGCCAATCCAATTGCCTGCATTGTTGGAATAGGCGTCGGGGGTGGGAGAGGAAGCTGGCTGTGCTCATCGTCAAGACGAAGCTTCTTTGCCTTCGGGCGACGCAGGGGGGCAGACCTCGGAGGGATTGCAGAAACTGGCTTCATGCCCGTCCTTTTGGCAGAACTGCGCGTCATCCTTCTGGTGGAGAAGTCCAGAACTGGCTCCACAAGCATGACAGAACGCCTGGAGCGTGCAGACTGACGTGGTCGCTTGCCCAACGGAGTTGGAGAGACCGAAGTAAACTGAAAATCCTCCTGAGAAACCTGTGAAGGAGAAAGTGGAACCTGGGAATTGGAGCACGAGAGATCATCAGGTGTCAACTCTTCAATGACCACCGAAGAGCTGCTTCCAGGATCGGGACACATTGCTTGGCAGACAAGAGCAGAAATTTCTGTTGCAGATCAGCAGACTCAAAATTAACTTGCATCAACGTCGCAGAAAACCCAGGCAGACAAGCTGGTATATCCCTGATGAAAAATTCAGGCAATAAAGATTTGAACGATCTCTCCCAGATCATTGCCGGCGGAAGAACTGGCCCATAAAAGACCCTGACCATTCCAAGATGAATCGGGTCCAACTGCACTATCGGTGGAGCTTGCAGAGGCTGCTGGACTTCAACCATATCCTCATCATCAGAAGAGTCCACAGATGGGTTCAAAATCATAGAATTTTGGTCCTGGGCTGGTTGAACCTCTTCATGCTGCTGCTGATCAGGCTGAACCTGTTCCTCCCACGGGCCCCATCCCGCTTCATGTTGCACATTATCAGCCCATCCTGCCACATCATTCTGTCCTTGATTAGGGCCCGGTGGAACTGCATTCCATCCCAGAGCAGGGTATGGAGGCATTGCCCAAAACGGTTGCGGCACCTCAACTCCAGGCAACGGGTGGGGATTCCCATTAAGAGGCATAGGATCTTCATCCGCTGGGATCATGGCACCAGCAAATTCCCCTGATAAGATATAACAACCAGCTGACCATGACACCATGACATCACCCCAATTGGCAAATTCCCGAAAGGTGACCGAGCGAGGGACTAGCGCATTATCAGGGAACGAGGCACGGACCAAAGATCTAACCTTACGCCTGTCAGTGCTATTCCAGTAGTGGAACTGTCCGAAGGAGCCAACCATATCAGCAATGCACTGAGTGTTTCTATAATCTAAAGGGATGCCGATGAACATCAACCACCCCGTCCGCTGGCCATGAATAGCACGAAAACCTTCACCCTGATTATGAGGGATAAAGCGGACAAAAAACTCATTGCCTTCATCATCGACCCCTAAAGGAAACGGCGGATGCAGAGTAAAAGAGCCCCGGACAACTGGATCTTCCATCTCGAACAAACCAACTCCTTGAAACCAAGTTTGAGCAGAAATAACCGGAACATGCATCACTTGAACTAGAAAATCAAGAACCTGCTGACGACGGACACCAACCAGCTCTGGGGGCGGGATCGGCTCCACAATGGCCACCATGTACTGCTCATGCGCTCGGGGTGGTGGAACGGCCGGCGTGTAGAAGGTGCGGGGCAGACGATCCGCTCCACCATCTTCAATGTTGAAACCCGCTGGGATGGAGCGATGCGGGTCAATCTCGTACACCGCCATTGGGGGCTGCGGAGCAGGAGCCAGACCGGAGCTGGAGGAAGCTTGGGTGTGCGAGGCAGGGCGGATAGGTGGCGATGGTGGCGGTGGAGAAGCAGAGGATGGGGTTTTCTACGGAGTCGTCTGGTCTCGGGAAACTAGAGAGACGGGGGAGGAAAGGAAATCCTCTTTTCGGTCCCGCTTCCCAAAACCCGGCGATAGGACTTTAGGCACCCAGACGAACAAGTCAGGCGGCTTGCCGGTGCAGTTTTTTTTAACATGTCCCGAACAAAAACAATTGCGGCACCGGACCTGATTCGTGTATGTCTCTGACGTGTGGCGCATAGCCAAGCAATTCTGACAGTCCCAACAACTCGCAGCCATATCTTCAATCATATCGTCAAAACTTTGCAGATCTCTGATAATATCCTGAGGGGAGGAAGCTCTAGAGGCCAGAGGTGATGGGCTGCTACTCTCGTCATCAGACAGGCAGATGGGCTGGACCCTGGAGCCCAACGGAGGAACGTGGCCTGGTGAGGGTGGCTTAGGGGATGCAGGAGAATCCAAACCTTCCAATGCAAAAACTAATCGGCCACTCGAGGTTCCAAGGTTTAAACGGGCAGGAGATAAACCCTCCGGGGAAGGCGGGATTGTTCCAAACTGAATCGCCAGCCTTGCCGGCGGCGTGGTCGTCGCCGGAGAAGGAACATCCACATCCTCATGGGACGAAACATGATAACCAGCTGCTCTGACCGTGGTCACCTCATCGGTGGACGGGCCATAGCTATAGCCCTTACGTGCTCGGTATTGCATGAACATGGCGAACGTAGCATGTTTCTTAGGAAGAGATTTGGTCGCGCGAACATGGAGAGAGGATTTGGCCGGAGCATTTTTCATGGCCTCTAAACCAAGGCGAGCTCTCCTCTTAGAGGGACTAACTAAAACCCATTCCTCTTGGCATTCAGATTGCCAAAGACAAAATTCTTTCTGCAAACTGGGCCGCCATGACCCCAAAGGTGGAAGAAACACTTGAACTGATCACAAACAAAACTCCTCTGGTGTAGAATGAAAAATCCCACTTCCTTGCAAGAAACGTTGAATGAGAAAACGCCATGGTGGAGGAAAGATACCTTGAGGTGTGAACAATATCCTCCGATGGCCGCCTCAAGAGCGAACCCCACATTTTCCTCATCAAGCCGGAATGTATGCCGAGCAAAAGAGACCACCATAATGAAATGGCCCATGTCCGACGTGGGGTGTACCGATCTGTTGAAGTGCGTTGGATCTCAGACGCCAACTTCATCCCCGGGGAGAAATCCAATCCCAAGGAGATCGTTGCATGGACCGCCATGAGGAAGAAGACAACCAGAAGAGAGAGGGAGAGACGCCGGAAATGATGAGCCGATCAGATGGCAAAACCCACGGAGGGATGTGGGGATCGCCGGCGGTGGTGGGTGGCTAGGGTTAGGGTGGCGGTGGAGAGGTGGGAGTCGCCATTTTCGCTAATGATACCCCTTATGTTGACCAAGAGTGAGTTGGCAGTTGGGGGTTCCAAGGTGCGGAAGGTAGATCTGGCGGGGTGTGAGGTCCACCGCTGTGGTGGAGGACTAGATTCGGCGGCTTGCCGTGGTTGGGGGGTCGGGGACGGGAAGGGGAGGGGCTCTGGGGAAGAATGTTGGGGGCAAAGAGGGGAAAACAATGGAGTTACCAAAGCAACCCTTTTCCGTTCATGTGGCAGGGGTAAAACAGGAATATCGCAGGGCTAAACTTTCGGGCGCGAGATATTTTGATGTGAGCGGGAAGTTTCAAAGCTTTTGGCGCCTGAAATTATAAGTGTTCTGCTCTTGTACGGCCGACTATGATATCATGGCCGAGAATTTATTTGTTTTGCACGCAAAAAAAGGTGCAAGTTTTGAAAATCAATGTCTCCAACTCAAAACTTAGATTGTCCATTCAATTCAAATATGGATCATTGAGCTAGTGCAGGCAAATACCATCACACGGTCCAATTCAAATGAAATTCCAAATGTGTTCATCCTAAATATGATGACAAAAGCAAAAATGTGTATGTGTATGAATAAAGTGGATGATTATAAAGTTTGAACATGCCCGTATGTGTATATCTCTAGGTTTGATATATGAATTTGAAATCACGAAATCCTGGCTTAAAAACGTACCTTCGTTTAAATGAATTACAAAAGCTAATGATGGAGTCAAATTCCAAAATTCCAATCTTAGGTTTGTAATTCTGGTACATCAAGGTATATCACGCATGTTCAAAAGTATCGTTATCTGATAGTCCAAACTGTGAAACAAATTGGTCAACCATGAGTGCACACACTATTGACCATATATATCTCAATTAGACAAGTCGTTCTCTCCCCAGACACGAACACACGAGCACATTAACACCCCCTCTCTTCTAAAGTCCGGACCCCAATATAGGTCCCTATCTTGTCTCTCGAGCATGCACACATCTCTTCCCCGGCATCTCTCTTTGCCAAGCACACGCACTATGTAGAGTGTATCTTTCCCATACACACAAAACGTCGCCCCCAAACGTCTATCTCCCTAGTTATGTGGTTCTCGCACACTCACCTCACACACCACCCCCACTGCAAACAAGCACACTTTATCTCCTTGTGCACCACTCTCCTCTTTCTATCTCTCCCACATGCAGACCCGCCCCAGCTCCTTCCCTGTATACATATATGTCGTGACTCTTTCCATAGCTCTCTAATGTATCATCGTTCTCAATCTCGCACGTTGTTCTCTACACCGTCTATTCTAGATCTCTCATGAAGTCCCTATCACACACACGATGACTCGCTTCCCTTGCATCTCCGTACACAGGCCAATTTCTAACAACATCAACATTGTCTCCCTATCTATACGCCATTTATGGACACAAACGACCCCTCTCCCCCCTCTTTTCCTCTCTCTCTCTCTCCGTCGCTCTCTCTCTCTCGCGCGCGCGCTCTCACACCCCTGTCCCACACACACTCGATGTCTCTTCCAAATAGTCTGCTCCCCGCCCGCACCCATGCTATCCCGCTACTACACATGGCTTTGTCTCTTTGTGACACACATGTCACACCATTCCCCCTTCCCTTATACTAGGTTTACATCATTAGTGGTCTCTCTACTCCACATACACACACTCCCTCTCACACACAAACGCGCACACAAACACACACAGACACGCACAAACACCCATTTATCTGGATCCTCGTCTCTCCCCATGTTCGCATGTGTATCTCACACACTCACTCTCTGATTATGTCTATGTGTCTCCACGTTACACAACACAAAGCCCCATGTACATGTCTCTCTCTATCCTGCACACACATAGACACAAAGAATCTCTTATCATTGCCTCGGTCTCTAGACATATCACACATGCACACTGTCTCTCTGTCTCGCAAACACGCCCAACAAGGGTTTCCCCGTGAATAACTTACCGTCTATTCATCAACAGTCGTGGCAGTACGGCGAACACGAGACGTGAAAAAGAATAAATCTACACGTGCGTAGACCACCTAGTATGACTACTAGGACTAGAGCAAGCCGAAAACGCACCGCCGTCACCCCCTCCTTATCGGCGACGGGGAAACCTTTGTTTTACACAGTCGAGAAGTCATTGTGCTAAGGCCCCACATGCTGAGGCGTTGAATAGAATGTAGATCCTAGTTTACGGAAACAAGTATCGATAATACGTTTGTATCTCCATACTTATATTTCTTCTCTTATAAAAAACCGAGTTGGTGATGACGGTACGCGTGCCATCTTACAATATAGACCGTCCGATCTATATCTGACGGATGGAAATTAAACTAAAAGATACCTGCACCTCTCTCCACACTTGCACACAAGGCCTTCCCTCGTTCATCCTTATCTCCTACAACCTCATTGTTGAGCAATTAAAAAAGGAAGCCTTTGGAACAAACTGGCCTGGTGGCCGCTGCCGGCGTCGTCCATCCCCATGCCTCCGCTCAGTCTGACCACCAATCACCACCACGCCCCACTCCTCTTCACCTTATCTCCAATTTCTCGAGATATCATTAGTTTTTACACATGGGATTACTCCCGGTCAATCACAACTTACAAAAAAATGCATCTTGATGTTTCGTGCAATGCACGGACATCTTGCTGGTACTCCTACAGAAGACTAAGTAGGTGATGATGGTGTGTCTGTCATCCGTCATTTCTGACCATTAGATCTACATCTAACGATTGTGAGGTAAGTTGTTGCCTTTTCTCACCAACATCCCACTTCTCTACCAATTTGCAGAAAAACCCTCCCTCACCTCACCAAAACAGTCCAAGGAATATATTGTGATTGAAACATAATATATCTCTAGTGATATATCTATATCAAAATTAGAGTGTTTTGTATCAAGCTTGTGAATAAGTATTATTCTAATTATGATCCGTTGCAACGCAACATTGCTAGTATTTCCAACCATGCAAAAAAACTGCTAGTATTTCCATAGTTTCGAGTTTTCCATCAAGATATTAGTCACTCATGGTTGATATTTACTTTCAATCACGTACACATATGCACTATGTAACAAGCCTTGCTTATTGATACGTCTCCAACGTATCTATAATTTTTTATTGTTCCATGCTAATACATATTCTGTATTGGATGTTTAATGGGCTTTATTATACACTTTTATATTATTTTTGGGACTAACCTATTAACCGGAGGCCCAGCCCGAATTGCTGTTTTTTGCCTATTTCAATGTTTCGCAGAAAAGGAATATCAAACGAAGTCCAAACGGAATGAAACCTTCGGGAACGTGATTTTCAAAACAAACGTGATCCAGAGGACTTGGAGTGGACGTCCAGAAATGAACAAGGAGGCCACGAGGCAGGGGGCGCGCCCTCCACCCTCGTGGGCCCCTCGTAGCTCCACCGACCTACTTCTTCCTCCTATATATACCTACGTACCCCCAAACCATCAGAACAGGAGCCAAAACCCTATTTCCACCACCGCAACCTTCTGTACCCGTGAGATACCATCTTGGGGCCTTTTCCGGCGCTCCGCCGGAGGGGGCATTGATCACGGAGGGCTTCTACATCAACACCATAGCCTCTCCGATGATGTGTGAGTAGTTTACCTCAGACCTTCGGGTCCATAGTTATTAGCTAGATGGCTTCTTTTCTCTCTTTGGATCTCAATACAAAGTTCTCCTCGATTCTCTTGGAGATCTATTTGAAGTAACTCTTCTTTTGCAGTGTGTTTGTCGAGATCCGATGAATTGTGGGTTTATGATCAAGATTACCTATGAACAATATTTGAATCTCCTCTGAATTCTTTTATGTATGATTGGTTATCTTTGCAAGTCTCTTCGAATTATCAGTTTGGTTTGGCCTACTAGATTGATCTTTCTTGCAATGGGAGAAGTGCTTAGCTTTGGGTTCAATCTTGCGGTGCTCGATCCCAGTGACAGTAGGGGAAACGACACGTATTGTATTGTTGCCATCAAGGATAAAAAGATGGGGTTTATATCATATTGCATGAGTTTATCCCTCTACATCATGTCATGTTGCTTAAAGCGTTACTCTGTTCTTATGAACTTAATACTCTAGATGCATGCTGGATAGCGGTCGATGTGTGGAGTAATAGTAGTAGATGCAGGCAGGAGTCGGTCTACTTGTCACGGACGTGATGCTTATATACATGATCATACCTAGATATTCTCATAACTATGCTCAATTCTATCAATTGCTCGACAGTAATTCGTTTACCCACCGTAATACTTATGCTATCTTGAGAGACGCCACTAGTGAAACCTATGCCCCCCGGGTCTATTTTCTATCATATTAATCTTCCGTCAACAAGCTATTTCTATCTTTGTTTATTTTGCAATCTTTACTTTTACTCTTTATCATAAAAATACCAAAAATATTAACTTATCATCTCTATCAGATCTCACTCTCGTAAGTGACCGTGAAGGGATTGACAACCCCTTTATCGCGTTGGTTGCGAGGTTCTTATTTGTTTGTGTAGGTGCGTGGGACTCGAGCGCGGTCTCCTACTGGATTGATACCTTGGTTCTCAAAAACTGAGGGAAATACTTACGCTACTTTACTGCATCACCCTTTCCTCTTCAAGGGAAAACCAACGCAGTGCTCAAGAGGTAGCAAGAAGGATTTTTGGCGCCGTTGCCGGGGAGTCTGCGCAAAAGTCAAGACATACCAAGTACCCATCACAAACTCTTATCCCTCGCATTACATTATTTGCCATTTGTCTCTCGTTTTCCTCTCCCCCACTTCACCCTTGCCGTTTTATCTCGCCCTCTCTTTCCGTTTGCCTCTTTTTCGCTTGCTTCTTGTTTGCTTGTGTGTTGGATTGCTTGTTTGTCATGATGGCTCAAGAGAATACTAAATTGTGTGACTTTACCAATACCAACAACAATGATTTTCTTAGCACTCCGATTGCTCCTCTTACCGATGCTGAATCTTGTGAAATTAATGCTGCTTTGCTGAATCTTGTCATGAAAGATCAATTCGCCGGCCTTCCTAGTGAAGATGCCGCTACCCATCTAAACAGCTTTGTTGATTTGTGTGATATGCAAAAGAAGAAAGATGTGGACAATGATATTGTTAAACTGAAGCTATTTCCTTTTTCGCTTAGAGATCGTGCTAAAACTTGGTTTTCGTCTTTGCCTAAAAATAGTATTGATTCTTGGAATAAGTGCAAAGATGTTTTTATCTCTAAGTATTTTCCTCCCGCTAAAATCATCTCCCTTAGAAACGATATTATGAATTTTAAGCAACTTGATCATGAACATGCTGCACAAGCTTGGGAGAGAATGAAATTAATGATACGTAATTGCCCTACTCATGGTTTGAATTTATGGATGAGTATACAAAATTTTTATGCCGGATTGAATTTTGCTTCTAGAAATCTTTCAGATTCGGCCGCGGGAGGCACTTTTATGGAAATCACATTAGGAGAAGCTACCAAACTCCTAGATAATACTATGGTTAATTATTCTCAATGGCACACAGAAAAAAACTCCTAGGGGTCATAGGTGCCTTATTGAAGAATTGTTTACCAAAGATGGCAATACCTAGATCTATCCTTGTTTTTATGCCTAGCTAGGGGCGTTAAACGATAGCGCTTGTTGGGAGGCAACCCAATTTTATTTTAGTTTTTTGCTTTTTGCTTCTGTTTAGGAATAAATCTTTGATCTATCCTCTGGTTAGATTTGTTTTTGTGTTTTAATTAGTGTTTGTGCCAAGTGAAACCTATAGGATCTTCTTGGATAATAGTTATTTGATCTTGCTGAAATTCCAGAAACTTTCTGTTCACGAAAACAATTGTTAAAAATTACCAGGACGTGATATAATACTGATTCCAATTGCAGCAGATCAATAAACAAATTATTTAGGCCGTCCTATTTTGGTAGAATTTTTAGAGTTCCAGAAGTTTGCGTTAGTTACAGATTACTACAGACTGTTCTGTTTTTGACAGATTCTGTTTTTCGTGTGTTGTTTGCTTATTTTGATGAATCTATGTCTAGTAAAATAGTTTATAAACCATAGAGAAGTTGGAATACAGTAAATTTAACACCAATATAAATAAAGAATGAGTTCAATACAGTACCTTGAAGTGGTGTTTTGTTTTCTTTCGCTAACGGAGCTCACGAGATTTTCTGTTAAGTTTTGTGTTGTGAAGTTTTCAAGTTTTGGGTAAAGATTTGATGGATTATGGAACTAGGAGTGGCAAGAGCCTAAGCTTGGGGATGCCCAAGGCACCCCAAGGTAAATCCAAGGACACCAAAAATCCAAAGCTTGGGGATGCCTTCGTCTTCGTCCATCGGTAACTTTACTTGGAGCTATATTTTTATTCACCACATGATATGTGTTTTGCTTGGAGCGTCTTGTATAATTTGAGTCTTTGCTTTTAGTTTACAACAATCATCCTCGCTGAATACACTTTTGAGAGAGACACACATGATTCGGAATTTATTAGAATACTCTTTGTGCTTCACTTATATCGTTTGAGTTTTATAATTTTTTTCCCTAAGTGCTTCACTTATATATTTTAGAGCACGGCGGTGGTTTGTTTTAGAGAAACTATTGTTCTCTCATGCTTCACTTATATTATTTTGAGAGTCCTACAAAACAGCATGGTAATTTGCTTAAATTGTGAAATTAGTCCTAATATGATAGGCATACAAGATTAGTAAAAACTTTCTTAAAAGTGTGTTGAATACTAAGAAAAGTTTGATGCTTGATGATTGTTTTGAGATATGGAGGTAGTAATATTAAAGTTGTGCTAGTTGAGTAATTGTGAATTTGAGAAATACTTGTGTTGAAGTTTGCAAGTCCTGTAGCATGCACGTATGGTAAACGTTGTGTAACAAATTTGAAACATGAGGTGTTCTTTGATTGTCCTCCTTATGAGTGGCGGTCGGGGACGAGCAATGGTCTTTTCCTACCAATTTATCCCCCTAGGAGCATGCGCGTAGTGCTTGGTTTTTGATGACTTGTAGACTTTTGCAATAAGTATGTGAGTTCTTTATGACTAATGTTGAGTCCATGGATTATACGCACTCTCACCTTTCCATCATTGCTAGCCTCTTTGGTACCGTGCATTGCCCTTTCTCACCTTGAGAGTTTGTGCAAACTCCGCCGGTGCATCCAAACCCCGTGATATGATACGCTCTATCACACATAAACCTCCTTATATCTTCCTCAAAACAGCCACCATACCTACCTATTATGGCATTTCCATAGCCATTCCAAGATATATTGCATGCAACTTTCCACCATTTCGTTTATCATGACACGTTTCATCATTGTCATATTGCCTTGCATGATCATGTAGTTGACATCGTATTTGTGGCAAAGCCACCATGCATATTATTTCATACATGTCACTCTTGATTCATTGCCCATCCCGGTACACCGCCAGAGGTGTTCATATAGATTCATACTTTGTTCTAGTATCGAGTTGTAATCATTGAGTTGTAAATAAATAGAAGTGTGATGATCATCATTCATAGAGCATTGTCCCAAAAAAAGGCCAAAAAAAGGGAAGGCCCAAGAAAAGAAGAGGGGACAATGCTACTATCTTTTTTTCCACACTTGTGCTTCAAAGTAGCACCATGATCTTTATGATAGAGAGTCTCTTGTTTTGTCACTTTCATATACTTGTGGGAATTTTTCATTATATAACTTGGCTTGTATATTCCAACGATGGGCTTCCTCAAATGCCCTAGGTCTTCGTGAGCAAGCAAGTTGGATGCACACCCACTTAGTTTCTTTTGTTGAGCTTTCATGCATTTATAGCTCTAGTGCATCTGTTGCATGGATATCCCTACTCCTTGCATTGACATCAATCGATGGGCATCTCCCTAGCTCATTGATTGGCCGCGTCAATATGAGACTTTCTCCTTTTTTGTCTCCTCCACATAAACCACATCATCATATTCTATTCCACCCATAGTGCTATATCCATGGCTCACACTCATATATTGCGTGAAAGTTGAAAAAAGTTTGAGATTACTAAAGTATGAAACAATTGCTTGGCTTGTCATCGGGGTTGTGCATGATGAGAGCATTCTTGTGTGACGAAAATGGAGCATGACCAAACTATATGATTTTGTAGGGATGAACTTTCTTTGGCCATGTTATTTTGAGAAGACATAATTGCTTAGTTAGTATGCTTGAAGTATTATTACTTTTATGTCAATATTAAACTTTTATCTTGAATCTTTCAGATCTGGATATTCATGCCACAAATAAGAGAGTTACATTGAAAATTATGCCAAGTAGCATTCCACATCAAAATTTCTATTTTTATCATTTACCTACTCGAGGACGAGCAGGAATTAAGCTTGGGGATGCTTGATATGTCTCCAACGTATCTATAATTTTTTATTGTTCCATGCTAATATATATTCTGTTTTGGATGTTTAATGGGCTTTATTATACACTTTTATATTATTTTTGGGACTAACCTATTAACCGGAGGCCTAGCCCGAATTGTTGTTTTTTTGCCTATTTCAGTGTTTCGCAGAAAAAGAATATCAAACGGAGTCCAAACGGAATGAAACCTTCGGGAACGTGATTTTCGGAACAAACGTGATCCAGAGGACTTGGAGTGGACGTCAAGAAACGAACGAGGAGGCCACGAGGCAGGGGCGCGCCTACCCTACTGGGCGCACCCTCCACCCTCGTGGGCCCCTCATAGCTCCACCGACCTACTTCTTCCTCCTATATATACATACGTACCCCCAAACCATCAAAACAGGACCCAAAACCCTATTTCCACCGCCGCAACCTTCTGTACCCGTGAGCCCATCTTGGGGCCTTTTCCGGTGCTCCGCCGGAGGGGGCATTGATCACGGAGGGCTTCTACATCAACACCATAGCCTCTCCGATGATGTGTGAGTAGTTTACCTCAGACCTTCGGGTCCATAGTTATTAGCTAGATGGCTTCTTCTCTCTCTTTGGATCTCAATACAAAGTTCTCCTCGATTCTCTTGGAGATCTATTTGATGTAACTCTTCTTTTGCGGTGTGTTTGTCGAGATCCGATGAATTGTGGGTTTATGATCAAGATTATCTATGAACAATATTTGAATCTCCTCTAAATTCTTTTATGTATGATTGGTTACCTTTGCAAGTCTCTTAGAATTATCAGTTTGGTTTGGCCTACTAGATTGATCTTTCTTGCAATGGGAGAAGTGCTTAGCTTTGGGTTCAATCTTGCGGTGCTCGATCCCAGTGATAGTAGGGGAAACGACATGTATTGTATTGATGCCATCGAGGATAAAAAGATGGGGTTTATATCATATTGCATGAGTTTATCCCTCTACATCATGTCATCTTGCTTAAAGCGTTACTCCGTTCTTATGAACTTAATACTCTAGATGCATGCTGGATAGCGGTCGATGTGTGGAGTAATAGTAGTAGATGCAGGCAGGAGTTGGTCTACTTGTCACGGACGTGATGCCTATATACATGATCATACCTAGATATTCTCATAACTATGCTCAATTCTATCAATTGCTCGACAGTAATTCGTTTACCCACCGTAATACTTATGCTATCTTGAGAGAAGCCACTAGTGAAACCTATGGCCCCCGGGTCTATTTTCCATCATATTAATCTTCCGTCAACAAGCTATTTCTATCTTTGTTTATTTTGCAATCTTTACTTTTACTCTTTATCATAAAAATACCAAAAATATTATCTTATCATCTCTATTAGATCTCACTCTCGTAAGTGACCGTGAAGGGATTGACAACACCTTTATCGCGTTGGTTGCGAGGTTCTTATTTGTTTGTGTAGGTGCGTGGGACTCGAGCGTGGTCTCCTACTGGATTGATACCTAGGTTCTCAAAAACTGAGGGAAATACTTACGCTACTTTACTTCATCACCCTTTCCTCTTCAAGGGAAAACCAACGCAGTGCTCAAGAGGTAGCACTTATTGGCTTCCAAAACTTAACTTTCACTCCTACTTACAATATGTAGAGTATTTAACAAAAAACTACCACTTTCAACCAGCCCTAGGAAGAAACTATTGTACAAAAAATAGCAAAAACATACCCAAAATTTCTTAATCCACGCCAAAAACTACTACCTAGTGCCGATTATGCTTGTTTAAACCCGTTTATGACATGGCTGGCCCACACGTCTGTGCTGACGAGGCAGCTTAAACCAACACATTTTGTTTGACCGTTGACACGAGGGACCCACATCTGACCTTCTATCCTGTTATTCCCCCTCAAATCATTATTTTTCCTGAACATTACTTCAAACAGTACTGATGCGTGTTCGTCGGTGGCGCCGGTGATGAGCGAGTTGGCCGCCGCTCCGCCGGACGGGCCGGACACCGTGCTAGCCTCCACACGGGTTGGCAGGCTGGCCCGAGCGTGACTCACGAGCAAGCAAGCCGCCGCGCTGGCCTTCGCTCGAGCCAGATGGCTGGCCTTAGCGCGGCGCGCGCGAGCAAGCCGCTGCGCCGCCGTGCCAATCTAGCTAGCAAACCTTGCAGACAAGCAGCTGGACGGAGCTATCTTGGCTAGCTAGCGGCCGCGAGAGCCGGACGGAGCTGGCATCCGGGCTGCCGCAAGATGGGCTCCGCGCCGCCGGCGGTTTTGACCTCGCCTTCTGCCGGCGGCGGTAGCCGCGTCCCATGGCCGAGGATGACTAGGTGGACGGGCCGGAGGTAGGAGGGCACTCGGGGATTTTTGTGCAGACTGACATGTGGGTCCCACAAGTCATAACGCCAAACTTGCCGGTCGAATAGAAGGTGTTGACTTAAGGGGCGACATGGGTTGAAACATGCCTATAACGTCACTTTTAGAGTAGTCGTTTCTTGGTAGGGCTGGTTGGTAAGGGCATGTACAATGGTTGGTAAGTCTGCCACGTATGCAAGTGGTAGTAGTTTCTTGGCATTATCAGTGGTTTCTTGTAAGGAACAATGTACTACTAGCGACAAAAGGCGATTCTAGGTTGCGTTGTACTCCAACGAGTACTACTAGTGGTCGCAGGAGTGTATACCTCATTTTGTGGGTTCAATCCCAGCCGAACGCACGACGGCCTTTTTTTAAATAGTAAATTCGCTGCGAGCCAATATTGTACACAGGTAGTTTGAGTTTTTAAGTCGAACGAACGTGTCGCACCACAATTTGGGTGCACTGGATAGCCTAGCCATGTGAACGGGTTTTCCTTCCCATCATCTCGTGGCTCGCGTGCTCACCCTAGCCACACCTCGCTTGCAGCTTCCTCCTCAGCTAGTAGCATATTTAAACTAGCGCCTCCTGTCGGTGTCAAAACCGGCGGATCTCGGGTAGGGGGTTGTCGGTGTCAAAACCGGCGGATCTCGGGTAGGGGGTCCCAAACTGTGCGTCTAGGATCGATGGTAACAGGAGACGGGGGACAGAATGTTTACCCAGGTTCGGGCCCTCTCTATGGAGGTAATACCCTACTTCCTGCTTGAATGATCTTGATGAATATGAGTGTTACAAGAGTTGATCTACCACGAGATCGTAATGGCAAAACCCTAGAAGTCTAGCCTATGAGTATATGGTAATGAATCTGTCCTATCCGGACTATGCTCTCCGGTTTATATAGACACCGGAGAGATCTAGGGTTACATGAGGTCGGTTACATAGAAGGGAATCTTCATAATAGGTCGCCTAGCTTGCCTTCCACGCCAAGTAGAGTCCAATCCGGACACGGGTATTGTCTTCGGCCTTCGTATCTTCACAGCCCATCAGTCCGGCCCATGGATAACAGGTTTGACGCCCGAGGACCCCTTAGTCCAGGACTCCCTCAGTAGCCCCTGTACCTGGCTTCAATGACGAGGAGTCCGACGCGCAGATTGTCTTCGGCATTGCAAGGCGGGTTCCCCTTCTTCCGAACTCCAAGATAGTCTTCGGACGTGATGATTGTATCCGGACCTGTTACACACCATGGACAACCGCAGAGAGAATATATATATTTTACACGAGTTCCATCCGCTAACAGCTTTCTGCATTATGTCCGTTCGCTCATAATTTCGAACCGTTTGTCCCACGTTTCAAGACGCGGTCGCTATTGGCACGTCTTGTCGAAGCAGAGATCGTGTACCCTTATTGAGGGGCATGGGTAACCCAACCGCGCCGTTTGCACGGCCCTTGGGAATAGGCGAGTTTAAGGCGAGTGGGGAGGCGCTTGACATTCGCGGCCTCTATAAGGAGGTAAGGATTCCCTTCTTTCACCCACGCCCTTTCTCTTCCTCTGCCCTTCCGTCCTTGAGCTCCAGCGCCCAAGCTTTAGCTTTTCCCTCGTTCGAGAAAGTACTTCGAAGATGTCCGGATCCGGAGCTGGAGGTAAGTGGATGGCCTCTTATGTCAAGAAGAAGGATATCAACGAGCTCCGGGAGGCCGGATATCTGGCCGAAGAGATCGCTCATCGACTCCCGGCCAAGGGACAGATCGTCCCCACTCCCGAGCCCCACGAGAGGGTTGTGTTTCTTACACATTTCGTCCGCGGGCTTGGGTTCCCTCTTCACCCATTCGTCCGCGGGTTGATGTTTTACTACGGGTTGGATTTTCATGACCTAGCCCCCAACTTCATCCTCAACATTTCGGCGCTTACCGTCGTCTGTGAGGCTTTTCTCCGCATCCCGCCTCACTTCGGCCTGTGGCTGAAGACCTTCAATGTGAGGCCGAAAGTAGTGTGCGGTCAACAAGCAGAGTGCGGAGGCGCTATGGTGGGAAAGATGCCCAACGTCACCTGGCCCAAAGGTTCGTTTGCGGAGACGGTGAAGGGGTGGCAATCGGGGTGGTTCTATATCACGGAGCCACGCGACGCTGACTGGTTGGCGGCCCCCGAATTCCGATCCGGAATCCTGATGCGGCTCACCTCCTGGAAAGAGAGGGGCCTAACCTAGGGTCCCTCGGACGAGCTGACTGGGCTCCAGACGTGCATCCAGAACATGATAGAAAGGAAAATCAAGCTCGTCAACGCGGTCCAGGTCATGCTTGTTCGTCGGGTCCTTCCGTGCCAACGCTGAACTTGTAATTTGTGGGAGTTCGAGCCGGCCAAGCACCAGACGCTACTAGATCTCTTCGGCACGACGCACGAAGAAATCTGGAAGGTGCTCTTCAAGGCCGGCGAGATGCCACCGCCTACGACTGAAGACCGCGGGCTTAGCCTAAAGCGCCAGCCCAACCCGGTCAGTTCCTTTAATGTTTTCAAGGAGTATCCTCTACTAGCATATTTTAAGAGGAGATTTAAGCTTCCTTCCCCTATTTTCAGGCCTGGATTAAGTTGGCCGAGGAGATTAACTGTCCGGCTCCGCTGCCCGAGGACCAAGAATTTCCATTATTGGAGAAGATGTTGTTCCCTGCACCTTATGAGGTGCCGGAGAAGACGGCTAAGAAGGCGGCCCAAGGGGCCAAGAAGGGCCTTCGCCGGAGAAACACTCCGGACGAGACGTCCGGAAGCGAGACTTCCTCTTCGTCCGCTGACGACGGCAATGAAGAGGAAGAAGAAAACGACTCCCCACCTGAAGCGGGGAGGAAGAAGAGAGCGGCCCCCACAAGCCCGGAGGCGAAAGCGCCTAAGAGGGTTAAAGGCTCCCTTACGGATAACTCCGCGTGGGATGTTGACAGCAGTCCAGAACGACCTCGCCGGACCAAGCCTCGGGCCGCTTCGTAAGTACCTGAATTCGCAAACATCTGGCTTTTCCGGTTTGCAATATTGACATATTGTAAACTTTGTCCTTGCAGTCTGGCGCGCGATGTCTCTCTGCGATCCTCGACAGAGGATTCGCTAGACACGGAGGAGATGGCTAGCATGTCTCCGCCACCTACTCATTCCATCTCACCCAAGGGTGATGACGAGGCGGTGTCCAAAAAGATTCTCCCAGACCGGGGGGAGGTTCTGGAGATCATCGGGGTGACGCCCCAGGATGACTCCTCAGACGCCGGACACATGGGGGAAAAAGCCCCCATGGGGACTCGTGATGGGGCCCGAGTTCCCTTCGGCTCTCAGCCAGATACCATTCCGGAAATCTACATGGCTCAGGGGTCTAGCGAACGGCATTCCCCACCAGGAGGGGGTGTGCCTGTTCCACCGGTGACCTCTGTCCAACCAGAGGCACCGGATAATCTGCTGGAGGCGCTACGAGGCGCCTCTATCGTGGATGAACATCGTGTCCTTATGGACACGGTGATAGAGAAGGTTCAGTCCGTTAAAAGCGGACTGACCGAAGCCTGCACTAGCCTTTTAACGGGCTTTGAGGTAAGTAATGTGATTATAGAAAAAATATCACAGTATAGACAGTAGCCCCTGATACTCTGTTTGGTGTTCGGGAAGAAAAGCCGAACAGAGGATCAAAAAATCGCAGGAGTCTAACATGAGTTGTCTATGTGAATAAGCAGGTATCGCTGCAGGCTACCACCGCTCATGCTGCGGAGGTCTCCGGACTGAAGCAGAAATTGGAGCGGGCCGAGGAGGAGCTCGGCCGCATGAAGAAGCAGTTGGAGGATAGCCAAGGTATGCAGTAACCTGTGGGTACATTTCGAAAAGAAATGAATAGTCCGACTGGGTGTGTCATAAACTTTATTAGGGGCCACGGCCGAGGTGGCAATCCTGAAGAAGGCGCTAGCCGAGGTCGAGGACAAAGCGGCCAAAGATCGTGTCTCGCGCAAGAAGCACGAGGCCCAGGTTGGCGAGGCACAGCAACAGCTCCAGGGCGCGATAGAAAGATTTGAGGCCCTGGAGCACGATTGTAAGGCGCAAGAGTCTGAATTGGTGAAGGCTCGCCAGAGCGCTCAGGATGCGCGAGCTGAAGCCCAGAGTGCCCTCCAGGAAATCGAGATGGCCAAGAAGATTGCGGCGGGTAAGTTCTTCACCATGCAGAGCAAGCGTGTAGAAGCAACGTCCCTTGTACTTATCCTGAATTTTGGTTTTCCAGGGCATTTACAGGTCTGCCGCACAGTGTGTCGGATGCGGCCGAGGAAGGGATGTCTACGGAGAAGCTGTTCTGGTCCCAATATCTGGGATCCGAACATCCGGTGCCCTTCAGCGACCAGCTGAAGCAGTTGGTCGAGCTGCACAGGTTGGCAGAGTTAGCCATGAAGGACTTTATAATCCGGCTGTGGCCTGCCGATCCTATACCAAGCAGCTACTTCGGACTTGTGCAGCGGCTTGTGAGTGCCTGTCCGTGGCTCGAAGCCGTGAAGCGGTCGGTCTGTATTGAAGGTGCACGTATGGCCTTTGCCCGCGTCAAGACGCATTGGGCGAAGCTGGATGCCAAGAAACTGATGACCGAGGGACCGCCGGAGGGCAAGGAGCATCGTCGACCCGAACACTATTTTGATGGTGTCCTGGACGGGTCCCGTCTTGCGGCGGAGCAATGTTCGGAGGATATTATATTCCCATAAGAACATGTGTACTATCTTGCCCTGTAATATGGAACAAAGATGTTATGTAGTATGATGTTTATGATTTTAAGTTTTACCTCCTGTGCGGCCGTTTATTAAATCTGGGGAAAACTTTGTTTTTGCCACTCTAGCTTTTACCAACTTTGCTTGTGCCACTCTAGAATTTCATCTCTCACTTTTGCCACTCCTAGCTTTCGATAAAATATCACAAATGCCATTCTGTCACACATCCGTTAGTTGACTGTTTATTCTATCTAGTTGACCAGGAGAAGAGCTGTCAGTATTTGTAAAAATGACACGGGTTGCCCCTACTGACTTGTGGGGCCACTTTGTAAGTGACACAAACAGAGAATATACACACACGGGTCCAACCACACCACACACCCACCCGTTCCCTAAAAAAAAGAATGACCTAGGCCGCATCCACCAGCCGCATCGACACCACACACGGGTCGCATCCACCAGCCGTGCCCGCATCCATGCCGCGGCGTCCTCCTGCCCGCCGCCGCCGCCGCGGCCACACTCCGCCGCCCGCCGCCGCCGCATCCACGTCCCCTCCGGCCTCGCTGATGGATCGCGACTCTCAGGTCCCCCCACCACGGCGCCCTGCTCCGACCTCGCCGATCCATGGCGCACCTCCGCCCTCCCCTCTGCGGTTCCCATCTCCGGCCTCCCTCACCGACGCGGTCGGGCTTGGTTCCTCTGCTCCAGCCTCCCTCCTCGACATGGTCCGCAGCAGCGGGTTTGGTTCCTCTGCTCCGGCCTCCCTCCCCGACGCGGTCCGCACCAGCGACGGCCCATCCTCTACACCGGCCTCCCTCCTTGACGCTGTCCGCATCAGCGACCCCCTTCCTCTGCCTTCAACAGCTCACACAGGATGGAGGGAGTCGCGCCGTCGGCCATGGCGGCAGGGGCGGCATAGAAGACCTCGAACCTGCTGGTTCCTGTTCCTGATGGGCAAGTTTTCAACTCCTCACATTGATGTGTAGCATCTGATCTGCTAGAAATAAACATCTTTTTATGCTAGAAATAGAATTCCTTGTATGCTCATGCTGGTTCGTTTCTGTTCTATTCATGGGGCATATTGGCTGGTGGTTTGTGAGATGCCACTGCTAGTTTGTTGGGATTGCAAGTCTGGTTTGTTGGGATGTCACTGGCGGATGTCTAATTTGAATGCATCAGTGAACACACACGCAATGCATCCAATAATGCGTAGCATCCAATAATTTATTCACTATACACATGTCTGTGAGATGGTACTGCTTGTTTGTTTGTTATTCTGGTCCGCAAATGCTGATTGCATAGTGTTCTTCATGTCTGTAAATAACCTATGTTCTGGCAGCATTTAAGTAAATCACTAGATCAGTAGATCATTTAAGTAAATCACCTATGTTCACATAACCAAAGCACTAGATCAGCAGTAATGTTCCTCACTTCATTTCTGTTGCTGCCCTTCTGTAAATCAATGCCCTTGTAAATTGTTGATTTTCAATGTGCTTGCATTCACTAATGTCAAATTTCTGTTAATGTAGGTCAAGCATGCCACCTTATAAGCTGATTGTGACATATGGGGCACGTTCTTACAAGAATTACAAGGGCGAGCAGTGCACTTTCTCTTCTTGGAGCTGGGACATTCATGTAGAGAGGCTGACTGGTTACGATCATCTTGTGGGGCTCATGCAGAGTAAATATCCATGGGGAAATGATGAGGGTGTTGTGTTCTCAAAGTGGAATACTTGCAACCAATATTTTGCGCTAATTCGCAATGATGAAGATGTGGTTATGATGAGAATCAGGAAGAAAAGGTTATTAAGATACTTGTCCAGTTTTGCAAGAATGGTGAGGAGGATGAGCTTGCTATTAGTTTGCTTCAACCAATCCAACCTCCAGCAAGGAACATACCCAAGGTCATACTGGAAGAGTTAACTCAAAATTCTCAGTATGAGTATGAGATACCTGAGGAGAACTTGGCAGGGCAACAAAGATCTGAAGAGGGCTATCAAGGAGAGGACCATGTAGGAATAGACGAGGAGGAGCAGTACCTTGATGGCGGTGAGCAGGAAAATGGAGGCGAGCAAGCCAAATATGCTGACCATAAGGCAACCGAGGATGTTCCCCAAGATGTTGATGAAGATAGTGGTGAGCAGGAAGAGGATAGTGATGATGAGGAAGCTGATAGTGATGAAGGGGCTGTTAGTGATGAGGATAGTGATGGGGGCATAGTGCATGATATTCCAGCAATAAGTTATGACAAGGATAATCCACCTATGACAAAAGGGACATTATTTCCCTCAATTGAAGAGTTCAGAGTTGCACTTGCTACACATGCCATTGTCAATGAGTTTAGCTACAAAACTGATAAAAGTGATCAAAAGAGGGTGACGGTTTCTTGTTCCTATGAACCACCGGAAGGAAAAAACCCATGCAAGTGGAGGGTGAATGGTTCGATCTTATATGACAACAAAACAATTCAGGTGAAGAATGAACCCAAGATGCACACATGTCCTAGCACACAAAGAGATGGAAAGTAAAGGTTGCTAAGAGAAAATGGATTGCGGCCAGGGTGACTGATTGGTTGAAGGGTGATCCAAGTATGACTAGCATCGCTTTGAAGAAAAGGTTGTTCGAGAAATACCATGTCGATATCGATTATCAGAGAGTGCTTGCAGGTAGACGCATAGCCTTGGACCATATATTTGGGAAGTGGGAGGACAGCTTTGAGTGCTTGTATAGCTGGCAAGCTGAGGTGCTTAGGAAGTGCCCAACAAGTATTGTAGTGATAAATCACAAAGAGGTAGAAGGGCAGCAACAATTCACAAGGGCATTTGTGTGTTTTAGAGCTTGCATTTATGGATTTCTGTCAGGATGTAGGCCTTACTTGAGCGTTGATGCCACTGCCTTGAATGGGAAATGGAAAGGACAGCTCGCAGTTGCTTGTGGTGTTGATGGACACAACTGGTTGTATCATGTAGCTTATGCTGTCTTCGATTCGGAGACTAAAGAAAATTGGGATTGGTTCATGGAGAATCTCAAATCAGCTATTGGCACGCCGGATGGCTTAGTCATATGCACAGATGCGTGCAAAGGGTTGGAAACAGCAGTGCATACGGTATTCCCAACTGCTGAACATAGGGAATGCTTTAGACACATGATAATGAACTTCAGAAAGAAATATCATGGAAAGGTTTTTGAAGAAAATCTATGGCCAGCAGCATACACCTATTCTCTTGCCAAGCATAATCACCATATGGACAAAATTATGGAAGCCAATCCAGAAGCTATCGCATACCTTGATGAGTGGCATTCTAATTTGTGGAGCAGAAGCAAGTTCTCTATGGCATGCAAATGTGACTATGTGATGAACAACATAGCCGAGTCATTCAACTCCATGATTAAGAAATTGAAGGGTTTCCCTGTTCTTGAATTATTGGATGCATTGCGAGAATGGCTAATGGTCAGATTTGAAATAAGAGCTAAAATAGCGGAGAAATTTGTACGCAGACATCTACAAATTCTGCCAAGGATCACCAACATGATGAACAATAGATCAAGGGGGATTGTGCTAGTTGGGATCTCTAGAAGTGATGACTGCAAAGCGGAGGTCACTATAAAGATCCATGGATATAACTGGAAGCATTGTGTAGATTTGGAGAAGTGGGAATGCTCTTGTAGGCGGTGGCAAGTAACTGGACAACCTTGCCTACATGCCATTGCATTCATCACAAGTATTAGAGGAGGTCGAGAGATAGATGACTATGTGCATGAGTACTACTCCGTGAAATCATTCAGCAATGCATATGCAAAAAATGTGCCCACCATGACCGATAAGAAACAATGGCCAGTGGTCGATGTTGGGTTCAAATTGCACCCTCGTGTACTGAAAAAGGCTGCTGGTAGACCTAGGACACAAAGGATAAAGTCAGCCTTTGAGAGCATATCAAAGAGAAGACACAAGTGCCCAGAATGCAAAGAACTTGGGCATTTGTTGAAGACATGTCCAAAACTTCATCCCGAACGCAAGACAAGAAACAGGTACTTTCTAGCAAAGAATTGTACATTCGAAATTTAAATGCAAAGAAATGTATAGTCTAACTAAATTTCTCTATCTCAAATCTGCTAGGAAAAGAAAAAATGTTGAGCCAGTAGACATCGAAGACGCAGAAGCTATTGCCACAGATGCTGAGACTATGGGCACTACAAGGTTAATATTCTTTGTTTTGCTTCCAACAATCCATAATGGTCTAATTTTGTCTATTATAAATATGCATTTTGCCTACTCTGGTGCGTCTAATTTTGTTTCAAACAAGCTAATGCATAGAAGTCTATTTTTGCCTATTTAATTATGCATCTCAACACTTATTTGCATTCATTCTCAGTGCTGAAAATGGTTCTACAAACAAGAGAAGAGGTGGTAAAAGGGCAAAGTCTAGCCCAGTTCTTGAAGCATCTAAGAAGACTTCTGCTACCCATGATAGCCCAGCAAAGAACACAAGAAGCAAATGTCCTCCGTCGAAGAACACAAGAAGCAAAAAATGTCCTTCGGCGAAGAGCACAAGCAAAAACAAGCTGTGAACCTTGCTGTTTAGGATGATGCGCAACTACATTTATTCCTTTATTTTGTGGAGCACTATGCATATGTGAACCTTGCTGTTTAGCTGATGATGTTCCTAGACTTGGTTGTACTATGTCTCAACTTGTGTGGAGCTGCTTTTGGGGTGGTCCATATGCATGTGAACCAGCTGTTTAGATTAGATGATGGATTTGATTTCTATGAAGTATTTTGTTGATATTTAGAATGCCTTAACCTCTTTACTATGCTGTTGGTCATGATGTTATTATTGCACTTCTCATCTAAATATCCTGTCATTATGTGTGATGGTTAAATTTCCAAAGAGGTCATGCCAAAATTTCCTCTTTACTATGCTACTGGTCATGATCTTATTAATGTGCATACTTCTCATCTAAATATTGTGCAACTATGTGTGATGGTTAGATTTTTAGATAGGTCATGCCAAAATTTTCTCTTTATGGTGGTGTTGGTCATGATCTCTAAATATTGTGCAATTATGTGTGATGGTTAGATTTTCAAATGTCAACCAAAATGTCCTCTTTAGTATGCTGCTGGTCATGGCGTTAATATAATGGCAAAAGCAATAGTTGAATAAAACGAGTGGCAAAAGCAAAACAAATTAATTGGGGGCAATCTGGTCTTTTCTCTGCTTTGTTTGGTCAAAACGTCCATTGACCTAACAGAATGGCATTTGTGATATATTATCAAAAGCTAGGAGTGGCAAAAGTGAGAGATGAAATTCTAGAGTGGCATAAGCAAAGTTGGCAAAAGCTAGAGTGGCAAAAATAAAGTTTTCCCTTAAATCTGAGGGATGACCAGTCGTCGGCTTCTGCCCCCACGTAGATAGTACGGGGTGTTCGGGATAAATCTAAACACTCTTTACTCCACATTCTGGTCCTTAAAGGAGGTGTTTTAGCGCAACGAACGAGGCAATCAGACTATGCGGCCTTTACCGCCCCCACTTAGCCATAGGGGTTTGACAATTAATAAAGCTGGCGAAGCCCCTGGTGTTTGGAAGGCCGAATTAGGGGCGCTATACACGCCTAATTGGAAGAACTGATTCTTCGCAAGAAGCGGGAAAAATCTCCAATGATTTAGAACCTCACGAACAGCTGACCGGCTCTCGCCGCATCATGACAGTCAGTTTTCGGCTTTCTCTACTGAGGTGTTCATCCGGAAGAACCGGGACACAATCGCAGTAGTTCTCCCTTTACTACCCTAGCCGATATAGCAGAACGTAAGGTAGTAAGCACAGGAGCCGGGCAACCCAACTATTAACCAAAGACATGATTTGGAGCCGATGCATATAATGCTATAAGTTCGGGGTGCCGAACTATACTGTAAAAGTGTTCGGACTTTTACTGCCGTGATGCGGAGTGTTATTAAGCCCCTGGCGTATTAGTACGTACCATGGTGTACGTGTGCAATGAGTAATAAATACTGAGGTGAGGAAATGGAAAAAATGAAGTAATGGGCTGACGCCACCATTTATTCACCGTTGTGGTGTAATCAGTACGTCAAGGCGTACTTTGTACAAGTAATGCGATAAGCAAGTAAGGCTATTAAAAATGCCGTAACCAAGGGCGAGCTGCGTGCGGGTGTGTAAAACAAGTATAGTAATCGTTTATTAGAAACCACCTGGGGGTTCCCTTGTACGCCAGAGCTCCTTGCCTCCTTGGTGTATTCTGCCAGCAGGTTGTCCGTGTGGCCCTTGAAAAGAGAGGAAGACCTGTACAAAGAAAAAGCAGAAACATGCGACTCCCAGGGTCTATCAAGCCATACTGTGGATTGCGAGCGAGTTGTGCCTCCGTCAGCACCCATGAGTGTGTAGTTTAAATGCGCGCGGTACTAATACCATTGCCTCGTCGGGGCTGGGACGGAGGCCGAATTTGCTAGACTGGCTCGTGACGAGCCGAGCTATCCCGCTGTAGTGTAGTTCGGACCCTTTTAATGATGTCCAGGGGCTCGGCAACCGGATTATAGTGTTGCTTGAGAAGGCCACTCTGTACTTCTTCTGCTAGGGCGGTGGTGCGTTCCTCTGTACGGAAGGAGCATTCCGTGTTTCCATTTACTGTGATGACTCCACGTGGACCGGGCATTTTTAGCATGAGATAAGCATAATGTGGCACCGCGTTGAATCTGGCGAATGCGGTTCGTCCGAGCAGCGCGTGATAGCCGCTGCGGAATGGGACGATATCGAAGATTAGTTCTTCACTTCGGAAGTTATCCGGGGAACCGAATACTACCTCCAGCGTTATTGAGCCCGTACAACGGGCCTCTACGCCTGGTATGACTCCTTTAAAGGTAGTCTTCGTGGGCTTGACTCGTGAGGGGTCAATGCTCATTTTACGTACTGTATCCTGATAGAGCAGGTTGAGGTTGCTACCGCCGTCCATTAGGACTCGAGTCAGCTGGAATCTGACGATGATTGGGTCTAGGACCAGTGCGGCTGAACCGCCATGCCGGATCCTAGTTGGATGGTCTCGGCGGTCGAATGTGATCGGGAATGATGACCAAGGATTAAATTTTGGGGCGACGGGCTCTACCGCATAGACGTCCCTGAGTGCATGCTTGTGCTCCCTTTTGGGAATATGTGTAGCGTATATCATGTTTACCGTTTTGACTTGAGGGGGAAATTTCTTTTGCCCCCCGGTGTCCGGCTGCCGGGGCTCTTCATCATCGTCCTCACTCTGTGATTCCCCTTCTTTGTTTCTGCTATGTACCTTGCTGGCTTGTTTAAAGACCCGGCAATCTCTGTTAGTATGGTTGACCGGTTTGTCTGGGGTGCCATGTATTTGGCAAGGACGATCGAGTATGCGGTCCAAGCTGGATGTTTTTTCACTGCTTCTTTTATAGGGCTTCTTTCGCTGGCCGGACTTGGAGCCGCTGAATCCGGCATGAACTGTTGTGTCATCGGTGTTATCGCCATTGCTTCGGCGTTTGTTTCTGTTGCGCCGGAGCTTGCCGGTGCTATTTTTGGCCTCAGAGGGGCTTGTTTCGTTGGCCGTGTTTATACTTCGAGCCAGCCAACTATGTTCTCCCGCGCAAAAGAGGGTCATAAGTGTCGTGAGGGCTGCCATGGACCTCGGCTTTTCTTGGCCGAGGTGGCGGGCGAGCCATTCGTCCCGGATGCTATGCTTGAAGGCTGCCAAGGCCTCGGCATCCGGACAGTCAACGATCTGGTTCTTTTTGGTTAGGAACCTGGTCCAGAATTTTCTTGCTGATTCTCCAGGTTGTTGAACTATGTGGCTTAGATCATCGGCGTCTGGTGGCCGGACATATGTTCCTTGGAAGTTGTTTAAGAAAGCTTCTTCCAAGTCTTCCCAGCTGCCGATAGAATTTTCAGGCAGGCTATTAAGCCAGTGCCGAGCTGGCCCTTTGAGCTTGAGTGGGAGGTATTTAATGGCGTGGAGGTCATCTCCTCGAGCCATATGTATATGGAGAATGAAATCCTCAATCCATACTGCGGGATCAGTTGTGCTGTCGTATGATTCGATGTTGACAGGCTTGAACCCCTCGGGGAATTCATGGTCCAGTACTTCATCTGTGAAGCAGAGAGGGTGTGCGGCGCCTCTATATTGGGCCGCGTCGTGGCGTACCTCGGATGGAGTCCGTCTGTGATGTTCGGCCCGGGCGTGGTTAGATTTATCACGACCGAATAGGTAGCCTTCCTCGTGCCTCGAGGCACACCCTCGCGGTCCGTAGATCGATCCTGTGCGTCCTGTTCTATCATCCAGGATTTGCCGGAGGTCGTATGTGTGACCCCGAACTCTTCCGTATCTATTTTTACGAGGCGGTTTGGTAGGTTGCTGTTCGGCCTGAGTTGCCGTTTTGTCCCAGCCGCGGGGTGGCCGGTCGGCTGCCCAGTCTCGACCACGCGGTGGTCGTTCCGCATTACGCGAGGGAGATGTGTGCTCTGGTGCTTCCTCGTTGAATTGAGGTAGCAGTCTGCATTTCGGGTAGCTCTTAGCTGGGCGTTTGAGGGCGTATTCTTCGGCAGTCAGGACATCAGTCCATCTGTCTACGAGCAGATCTTGTTTGGCTTGAACCTGATGTTGTTTCTTTTTCAGGCTACTTGAAGTGGCTATGAGCTGAAGCTTAAAGCGCTCCTGCTCCACGGGGTCCTCTGGCACGATGAAGTCTTCGGTGCCGAGGCTTGTCTCTTCCTCAGAGGGTGGATGGTAACTATCGTCTTCCGAGTTATCTTCTGTGGCCTGTTCATCAGGGTTATCTTTTCTGTTGTCATGTTCCTCCTGTTCGGATGCCGCACCGACGGGGTCTTCATTGTTTTCGATGTCCCCCGGAGTGCTATTTTCTCCGGTACCAGTGTTGCCATCCTTTGAGCGACGAGGCTTAGAACGGCGTTTGGCGCGCCGACGCTTGGACTGCGTCTCAGAGGGTTTGTTCTTATACGGCTCTTCTTTGTCGTCGCTAGATCCTTTGGGTGTATCAACCATGTACACGTCGTACGAGGAGGTGGCTGTCCAACGTCCGGTGAATGGCGGGTCTTGGCCTTGCCCCATATCGGCATCGTCGTCCATACCGTCGATGTCTTCGGAGCCATAGTCAAGCACGTCGGTTAAGTCGTCGACAGTGGCTATGAAGTGGGTGGCGGGTGGGAAGCAAAATTCCTCATCATCCGTCTCTAGCTCGACCCGAACATAGTTCGGCTGTGAGTCCTCCTCCAAGGATAAGTTCTTTAAAGAATTTAGTATGTCACCACAAGGTGAGTACTGGAAGAAGTCTGCGGCGCCGAATTCGAAAATCGACAACCGATCCAGCTCGGTGTCCGCGGGCGCGTCTGAGCTGGAATGTGTAGCCGAAAACGAGTCCGGAGTTCCATCGGCGCAAATATTGTAGGATGTCGAGTCTGTGTGCGGCTCCAACGCCGTGGACTTTGTGGCCTCGGAGGGCACGATCTGCTTCGGTTCTGAGGCTGTCGCAGCGACAAGATCCATCTCCTGGGTGTGATCCGATGACAGATTTAAGTCATGTTCATCGGAGAGAGGGGGAGCGACTGCCGCAATCTCGAATCCATCGACGATCAAGTCTCCACGGGTATCCGTGGCGCAGTTCAAGCTTCCTGATCTGACCTGATGGCCAAGGGCATGACTATCGACCTGCTCCAGATGGCCAAGCGAGTTGGCACGCAGTACGAAGCCGCCGAATATGAAGATCTGTCCGGGGAGGAAGGTTTCTCCCTGGACCACGTCATTACTGACGACCGGAGGGGCCATCGAGTCCTTTGCCGACGGCACAGTGGAACTCTCAATGAAAGCACCAATGTCGGTGTCAAACCCGGCGGATCTCGGGTAGGGGGTCCCAAACTGTGCGTCTAGAATCGATGGTAACAAGAGACGGGGGACACAATGTTTACCCAGGTTCGGGCCCTCTCTATGGAGGTAATACCCTACTTCCTGCTTTATTGATCTTGATGAATATGAGTGTTGCAAGAGTTGATCTACCACGAGATCGTAATGGCTAAACCCTAGATGTCTAGCCTATGAGTATATGGTAATGAATCTGTCCTATCCGGACTATGCTCTCCAGTTTATATAGACACCGGAGTGATCTAGGGTTACATGAGGTCGGTTACATAGGAGGGAATCTTCATAATAGGTCGCCTAGCTTGCCTTCCACGCCAAGTAGAGTCCAATCCGGACACGGGTATTGTCTTCGGCCTTCGTATCTTCACAGCCCATCAGTCCGACCCATGGATAACAGGCCGGACGCCCGAGGACCCCTTAGTACAGGACTCCCTCAGGGGTCCCGAACTGTGCGTCTAAGGTCGATGCTAACAGGAGACAAGGGACACGATGTTTACCCAGGTTAGGGCCCTCTCTATGGAGGTAATACCCTACTTCCTTCTTGATTGATCTTGATGAATATGAGTATTACAAGAGTTGATCTACCATGAGATCGAGATGGCTAAACCCTAAAAGCCTAGCCTGTATGACTATGGTAATGAGTATCCCCTTCCGGACTAAGTCCTCCGGTTTATATAGACACCGGGAGGATCTAGGGTTACACAAGGTCGGTTACAAAGAAAGGAATCTACATATTTGGTCGCCAAGCTTGCCTTCCACGCCAAGGAGAGTCCCATCCGGACACGGATGCAGTCTTCGTATCTTCACAGCCCATCAGTCCGGCCCATGGCTAACAGGACGGACGCCCGAGGACCCCTTAGACGAGGACTCCCTCAGTAGCCCCTGAATCTGGCTTCAATGACAAGGTATCCGGCGCGTAGGTCTGTCTTCGGCATTGCAAGGCGGGTTCCTCCTTCCGAACTCCAAGATAGTCCTCGGACGTATTGAACGTATCCAGACCTGCAACATAAACACCACACACAACCGTAGAGAGAATATAATTTTACACGAGTCCAATCCGCTGACAACTTTCTGTAACATGACATCACATCTGTCCGGTCATAATTTCGAACCATTTTTCGTCTGCCGCTCCATGTTTCGACACCCGGTTGCCATTGGCACGTCTTGTCAAAGCAGAGATCGTGTCCCCTTATTGCGGGATTCTCATCAATACGGGCGTGGGTAACCCAACCGTACCATTTACATAGTCCTTGGGAATAGGCGAGTTTTGAGGCGAGTGGGGAGGCGTTCAATATTCACTGCCTTTATAAGGGGATAAGGATTCCCCCTTCTTCTCCCACGCCTTCTCTCTTCCTCCGCCCTTCCAATCTTGAGCTCCAGCGCCCAAGCTCTCATCTTCTTCCCACTCAATCTAGCACTCAACCATGTCCGGATCCGGAGGTCAAGGCAAGTGGATGGTCTCCTCCGTCAAGGAGAAGGACATTACTGAGCTTCGGGCGGCCGGGTACTTGGCGAAGGAAATCGCCCACCATCTGCCGGCCCAGGGACAAGTCATCCCCACGCCGAAGCCCAACGAGAGGGTGGTATTCATCCCTCATTTCTTCCGCGGGCTAGGTGTAACAGCCCCAAAATTGGGTTATCAATTTTTGAGTTGTTATTCCTTCCTGGCACTCATTTTCAAAATCTTTCTCCTGAGATTGTTGGGTGACTCTGAGAATTCTTGTCATTTCCAACCTTTCAAAACCTTGCTCATGTCTTTGTCAGTGGGCAAGACCTCTTTTGCATCATCTCAAATCCTCTCAAACCCTAATTCCAAATTTTTGGAATTTGAATGTGGCCTTTGTGATTACAAAGGAGTCATCATTTTCCTTGATCTGTTGATCATCCCATCTGTTCCCAGAGACCCTCCGGTCCTTCTAATCCTTGGATATGCAAAAATATTTCTAAGTCTTATGCAATATTTTTGAATTATGATTTATTCCTTTTCTTGCCTTTCTCAGGAATAAAATCCAAAGGCATAGCTAGCCATCTCCTAAATTCATGAGAATTGGTGGAGTTGATATTTATGCCTAATCCAAGCCCTGGCAAATATATTGGCCACAATTAAATAAGGAAAATTGCCTTTTCCTATTTTAAGCCAATATTGCATTTCTGCCATTTTCCAAAGGAGCTACTATTTTTATAGCAAGGAAAATTCCCAAATAATTTGTGGATCTTGTAATTGTTATATCTTCACCATTTCCATCCAAACCCATGCTCCAAAGATCATAATTTGAGCACATGATCCAATGCAAGTTTCTGCCCTCTCTGAAATTTTTGCAAAGGAAGTGATTTATTCCTAATTCCAATTGAGCTACAATTTGGCAGGGTGATTAACCTTGATAAATCACCCATGGATACCAAATATGAGCTCAATCCATTCATCCTAGCTCCCTGTGCAATTTTTCAAAGTTCTTGACCAGATGGCATGCTTGTGAAGGAAGTACCTTCATAGAGTTTCCAAATGGGATGAAACTTTTCCATCTTCTCAAGTTTCTCAAATCATTAGCCTCCACCTAAATTCAGTTCATTCCATTGAACTATGTGAGCACAGGAGCAATTCTTTAATTCTGTCCAAATTTTCAGTTTGTGAAGCAAGTATATTTTATCTTGCTCCATTATGGTTGAAAATATTCCCAAGCCTTCTCCTATCCATATAACTTATCTCCAACAAATTGTGGCTCATTTCATGTAGCCATTATTTTCCTGGATTTTTCCAAAGTTTCTGGTCAAATGTGATGCTTGTGAAACAAGTACCAATTTGGCAACTCCATTTGGTGTGATCTTTTTGCAGCATCTAAATATGACCAAATAATGGATCTTTGCCAGGTTTTAGCCCTATCCAACACTCCTAGTGAGTGTTGCTTCCCCATTTGTTTTCTGGGCCATATTTCCTAGTTGCACTGCAGCTATGTTAAATACTGGCCTAAATCCCTTCCAACTTCCCAGGACCGTAGTCTTTGCTTCCCTAAACCTCTAGGACATTAATTTTAGCCCTTAACCTCTCTGGTTTGATCACCTTGATGTGGCCAAGTTTGCAACAACAAACTTGTCGAGCTTGGTTCCCTCTGCTCTCTACACCTCTGCCTGTTCCATCACCTTCTCTTTAATGAGCCTTTGAAGGACTACGCTGTAGACAAGGTTTGGCACTTAGTTGACGACCAGAGCGCGCGATGTCGGTGGTGGCCACGGGGCTATGCAGGCCAAATCGGTGGTCTCGCCACTGTTGGCCACAGTGGCGCAGCTCCGGCTGGCTCTCGCTCGTCCAAGCTTGTCAACCAGCTCAGCCTCATCTGCGTCGTGCGCCTTGACCCGTTTCCCCCTCCGTTTGCTTCCTCGGTGAGCCGTCGCCGTCGACCAAACAGTGCGCGCCCGTGAGCTCGTCTTCTTCCTCCTTTCATCCGCGAGTGTTGCTCGTCTCCGTGAACTCCTGCGCGTCGTCCGCATCCCCCTCGTCGCCTTCCCGCCGCTCCCCGTGACCCTTGGCCGCGCGTGCGCGTCGCCGGCGCACGGATACGTAGCCGAGATGCGTGTAACCTCACCCCCTCCCTCTAGAGCTCTCCCCGCGGCTATAAGTAGCACCCTCGAGCCCCTCGCAGCCCACAACGCCTCCCCGAGCCTCCCCCCGAGCCCGGAGCCCCTCCCATCCCCTCCTCTGGCCGAGATGTCGCCGCCGTTCCCCTCGGGCATCTCTGGCATATGGCCTTTCCCCTCGCTCTCCTCTGCTCCCTAGCCATTCCCCTGCACCCTTTGGAGTCACAGCCACCCCAACTCCGGTGAGGGAGCCCTGCCGGCGCGCCTCCCCACCGAAGCTCTTCGGCCGCCGCGAGCTTCCTTGGTCCCGGCGCTGCAGGCCATCTTAGGCGACTCCGCGGCCACCCTCTGGCGTAGCATGGAGCAGCGGTACTCCCGCGCCCGTCGGCCGGCCCGGGGAGCCAGCCAGGCGACGACGGCGCCGGCGCCCGAGCCTCCTCTACCTCTGCGTCGCGACGGAGAAGAAGACCGCGAGGAGAGAGAGAACACCCCGTGGACCCCACCTAGCAGCGACCCAGGGCGTTGACCCGGTCCTGCCAGCGTGGATAAGTTGCTGGGCCCCACCCCTCGCGCAACCGGATCCGGCTTGCCTGCTCCCTCTCCATGCTCCCATCCGTGCTCCCACTTCATCCTACGGATGTTCTTTTCCCTTTTTCTTTTCTAATCTAATCATCTCCCCCCTGATTTTCAGGGGGTGGGGCCGGGCCTTATTTTCTTCCAATCAAATCAAGCCACGTATGCGCGAGCACGAATGGGAGCATGGGAAGGGAGCAGGCAAGTCTCGTCCCGTGCAACCCCACCTGCCATAGACCGACACTGCCCAGTCAGCGTAAGTGAAGACGAAAACCCAGAAATGCGCTTTCATTTATGCGGAGACGTATTCCTAGTTGTGCGTTTTCTAAAAGGAAACGTATTGCCTGGGAATGCGCTTTCTGTTCTCCGAAAACGTATTTTCTCAAAGTGCGCTTTTTGTTTTCAACCCCGCCCGCCAAAAAGACTAATTTGTGAACGTTCACTGTTTAAGCCACTTTTCTGCCTAAAATGTGAACGGCCACAACTTTGCAACCGTAACTCCGATTGAGGTGATTCCCACGCTCATGTTCTCTGTTCGTCGAGCTCTTTTCGATGGGACTATTTTCTTGATGTTTGCACATTCTGAAAATGCCCATTTGCCCTTGCCCTAATCCAGACCCCTTAGAGAGCGAACCCCTCTCCGGCAAATCTTTCTGCAATCTTTCCGCACTTTTTCCCGGAGTATTTCTCGACCCCAGGCAAGCCAACCTCTTATCATGAGCCCCGAACTTGTATGTTGACTTTGCTTGCACCTTGTGTGTGTGTTTAGTTGCAGTAGTTTCTTGTCTGTTCCGTCTACTGTTATTTTAGTCGTGTTATATGTTTTTGTTATCTGTCTTGCATGCTTATGCTTTCATAAAATAAGTTGACATGCTAGTTTGCTGTTGTTACTAATAATATCATGCCTCTGTCTAGTTTAGTTTCATGTTAGTAGTATCGATGTTATGATAATTCTATTGCACTAATAAGTTTGCTAGTACTTGGGATTTGCCATGTTTCACATGCTATCATTGTTCTTTTGAAATGCTTGATGTTTTGTTACTGCATCGGTATGTTGCATGTTAGTTGTTACATTCATGTTAATAATGCTCACATGATGATTGATGATGGAGAAGTTAATAATATGACTTAATTACAAACCTCCTCCGTCATCACTGGGATATCACAGTGCCACCCAACTCGAGCTTTCTCCAGTGCAACCACATTTACCTTATGGGAAGGTCCTAGCTGGGTCTATTGTCATGCCTCTCGCCCGTGCCTCCCGCGAGGGAAGGTTATGGGCACGCGCTACCCTGATCAGGTAGGCGGACATAACCTTGTGTGCTCGTTTTTGTTTTTATGGTACCTGTCCCCGTTTGGGACCGTTTTGCCATGACGGTGGCCGTTGGTGTCTTTGGTAGACGCGGGGTGTTGGAAATATGCCCTAGAGGCAATAATAAATGGTTATTATTATATTTCTTTGTTCATGGTAATTGTCTATTATTCATGCTATAATTGTATTGTCCGGAAATCGTAATACATGTGTGAATACATAGACCACAACGTGTCCCTAGTAAGCCTCTAGTTGACCAGCTCGTTGATCAACAGATAGTCATGGTTTCCTGACTATGGACATTGGATGTCATTGATAACGGGATCACATCATTAGGAGAATGATGAGATGGACAAGACCCAATCCTAAGCATAGCATAAAAGATCGTGTAGTTTCGTTTGCTAGAGCTTTTCCAATGTCAAGTATCTTTTCCTTAGACCATGAGATCGTGCAACTCCCGGATACCGTAGGAGTGCTTTGGGTGTGCCAAACGTCACAACGTAACTGGGTGACTATAAAGGTGCACTACGGGTATCTCCGAAAGTGTCTGTTGGGTTGGCACGGATCGAGACTGGGATTTGTCACTCCGTGTGACGGAGAGGTATCTCTGGGCCCACTCGGTAATGCATCATCATAATGAGCTCAATGTGACTAAGGCGTTAGTCACGGGATCATGCATTGCGGTACGAGTAAAGAGACTTGCCGATAACGAGATTGAACAAGGTATTGGGATACCGACGATCGAATCTCGGGCAAGTAACATACCGATTGACAAAGGGAATTGTATACGGATTGATTGAATCCTCGACACCGTGGTTCATCCAATGAGATCATCGTGGAACATGTGGGAGCCAACATGGGTATCCAGATCCCGTTGTTGGTTATTGACCGGAGAGGCGTCTCGGTCATGTCTGCATGTCTCCCGAACCCGTAGGGTCTACACACTTAAGGTTCGGTGACGCTAGGGTTGTAGAGATATATGTATGCGGAAACCCGAAAGTTGTTCGGAGTCCCGGATGAGATCCCGTACGTCACGAGAGGTTCCGGAATGGTCCGGAGGTGAAGAATTATATATAGGAAGTCCAGTTTCGGCCACCGGGAAAGTTTCGGGGGTTACCGGTATTGTACCGGGACCACCGGAAGGGTCCCGGGGGTCCACCGGGTGGGGCCACCTATCCCGGAGGGCCCCGTGGGCTGAAAGTGGAAGGGAACCAGCCCTTAGTGGCCTGGGGCGCCCCCCTTGGGCCTCCCCCCATGCGCCTAGGGTTGGGAACCCTAAGGGGGGGAGTTCCCCCTTGCCTTGGGGGGCAAGGCAACCCCTTTCCCCCTTGTGGCCGCCGCCCCCCCATGAGATCTCATCTCTAGGGCCGGCACCCCCCCAGGGGGCCTATATAAAGGGGGGGGGAGGGCAGCACACAACAGCCTTGGGCGCCTCCCTCCTCCCCTGCAACACCTCTCTCTCTCTCGCAGAAGCTCGGCGAAGCCCTGCCGGAGAACCGCTACATCCACCACCACGCCGTCGTGCTGCTGGATCTCCATCAACCTCTCCTTCCCCCTTGCTGGATCAAGAAGGAGGAGACGTTGCTGCATCGTACGTGTGTTGAACGCGGAGGTGCCGTCCGTTCGGCACTCGGTCATCGGTGATTTGGATCACGGCGAGTACGACTCCGTCATCCACGTTCATTGGAACGCTTCCGCTCGAGATCTACAAGGGTATGTAGATGCACTCCCTTCCCCTCGTTGCTAGTATACTCCATAGATGCATCTTGGTGAATGTAGGAAAATTTTAAAATTATGCTACGATTCCCAACAGTGGCATCATGAGCCAGGCCTATGCGTAGTTACTATGCACGAGTAGAACACAAAGCAGTTGTGGGCGTTGAGTTTGCCAATTCTTCTTGCCGCTACTAGTCGTTTCTTGTTTCGGTGGCATTGTAGGATGAAGCGGCCCGGACCGACCTTACACGTACGCTTACGTGAGACAGGTTCCACCGACTGACATGCACTAGTTGCATAAGGTGGCTAGCGGGTGTCTGTCTCTCCTACTTTAGTCGGAACGGATTCGATGAAAAGGGTCCTTATGAAGGGTAAATAGAAATTGGCAAATCACGTTGTGGTCATACGTAGGTAAGAAAACGTTCTTGCTAGAAACCTACAAACCACGTAAAAACTTGCAACAACAATTAGAGGACGTCTAACTTGTTTTTGCAGCAAGTGCTATGTGATGTGATATGGCCAGAAGATGTGATGAATGATATATGTGATGTATGAGATTGATCATATTCTTGTAATAGGAATCACGACTTGCATGTCGATGAGTATGACAACCGGCAGGAGCCATAGGAGTTGTCTTTATTATTTTTGCATGACCTGCGTGTCATTGAATAACGCCATGTAATTTACTTTACCTTGTTGCTAAACGCGTTAGCCATACAAGTAGAAGTAATCGTTGGCGTGATGACTTCATGAAGACACAATGATGGAGATCATGATGATGGAGATCATGGTGTCATGCCGGTGACGAAGATGATCATGGTGCCCCGAAGATGGAGATCAAAGGAGCATGATGATATTGGCCATATCATGTCACTATTTGATTGCATGTGATGTTTATCATGTTTTTTTCATCTTATTTGCTTAGAACGACGGTACTAAGTAAGATGATCCCTTATAATAATTTCAAGAAAAGTGTTCCCCCTAACTGTGCACCGTTGCGAAGGTTCGTTGTTTCGAAGCACCACGTGATGATCGGGTGTGATAGATTCTAACGTTCGAATACAACGGGTGTTGACGAGCCTAGCATGTACAGACATGGCCTCGGAACACACGCAATACACTTAGGTTGACTTGACGAGCCTAGCATGTACAGACATGGCCTCGGAACACGGAGGACCGAAAGGTCAAGCATGAGTCGTATAGAAGATACGATCAACATGGAGATGTTCACCGATCTTGACTAGTCCGTCTCACGTGATGATCGGACAGGGCCTAGTTAACTCGGATCATGTTTCACTTAGATGACTAGAGGGATGTCTATCTGAGTGGGAGTTCATTAAATAATTTGATTAGATGAACTTAATTATCATGAACTTAGTCTAAAATCTTTACACTATGTATTGTAGATCAAATGGCCAACGTTGTCCTCAATTTCAACGCGTTCCTAGAGAAAACCAAGCTGATAGATGATGGCAGCAACTATACGGACTGGGTCCGGAACCTGAGGCTCATCCTCATAGTAGCCAAGAAAGATTATGTCTTAGAAGCACCGCTAGGTGAAGCACCAATCCCAGAAAACCTAGACGTTATGAACGCTTGGCAATCACGTGCTGATGATTACTCCCTCGTTCAATGCAGCATGCTTTACAGCTTAGAACCGGGTCTCCGAAAGCGTTTTGAGAAACATGGAGCATATGAGATGTTCGAGGAGCTGAAACTGGTTTTTCAAGCTCATGCCCGGGTCGAGAGATATGAAGTCTCCGACAAGTTCTTCAGCTGTAAAATGGAGGAGAACAGTTTTGTTAGTGAGCACATACTCAGAATGTCTGGGTTGCACAACCGCTTGTCTCAGCTGGGAGTTAATCTCCCGGATGACGCGGTCATTGACAGAATCCTCCAGTCGCTTCCACCAAGCTACAAGAGCTTTGTGATGAACTACAATATGCAGGGGATGGAAAAGACCATTCTTGAGGTATATTCAATGCTGAAATCAGCGGAAGGGGAGATCAGAAAAGAACATCAAGTGTTGATGGTGAATAAAACCACTAAGTTCAAGAAGGGGAAGGGTAAGAAGAACTTCAAGAAGGACGGCAAGGGAGTTGCCGCGCCCGGTAAACCAGTTACCGGGAAGAAGTCAAAGAATGGACCCAAGCCCGAGACTGAGTGCTTTTATTGCAAGGGAAGTGGTCACTGGAAGCGGAACTGCCCCAAATACTTAGCGGACAAGAAGAAGGCCGGCAACACCAAAGGTATATGTGATATACATGTAATTGATGTGTACCTTACCAGTACTCGTAGTAGCTCCTGGGTATTTGATACCGGTGCGGTTGCTCATATTTGTAACTCAAAACAGGAACTACGGAATAAACGGAGACTGGCGAAGGACGAGGTGACGATGCGCGTCGGGAATGGTTCCAAGGTCGATGTGATCGCCGTTGGCACGCTACCTTTGCATCTACCCACGGGATTAGTTTTAAACCTCAATAATTGTTATTTAGTGCCAACTTTGAGCATGAACATTGTATCTGGATCTCGTTTAATTCGAGATGGCTACTCATTTAAATCCGAGAATAATGGTTGTTCTATTTATTTGAGAGATATGTTTTATGGTCATGCCCCGCTGGTCAATGGTTTATTTTTGATGAATCTCGAACGTGATGTTACACATGTTCATAGTGTGAATACCAAAAGATGTAAAGTTGATAACGATAGTCCCACATACTTGTGGCACTGCCGCCTTGGTCACATCGGTGTCAAGCGCATGAAGAAGCTCCATACAGATGGACTTTTGGAGTCTCTTGATTACGAATCATTTGACACGTGCGAACCATGCCTCATGGGTAAGATGACCAAGAATCCGTTCTCCGGAACAATGGAGCGAGCAACCAACTTATTGGAAATCATACATACCGATGTGTGTGGTCCAATGAGTATTGAGGCTCGCGGAGGATATCGTTATGTCCTCACTCTCACTGATGATTTAAGTAGATATGGGTATGTCTACCTAATGAAACACAAGTCTGAAACCTTTGAAAAGTTCAAGGAATTTCAGAGTGAAGTTGAGAATCAACGTGACAGGAAAATAAAATTCTTACGATCAGATCATGGTGGAGAATATTTGAGTCACGAATTTGGTACACACTTAAGGAAATGTGGAATAGTTTCACAATTCACGCCGCCTGGAACACCTCAGAGAAATGGTGTGTCCGAACGTCGTAATCGCACTCTATTGGATATGGTGCGATCTATGATGTCTCTTACCGATTTACCGCTCTCATTTTGGGGCTATGCATTAGAGACTGCCGCATTCACTTTAAATAGGGCTCCGTCTAAATCCGTTGAGACGACACCGTATGAATTATGGTTTGGGAAGAAACCTAAGCTGTCGTTTCTAAAAGTTTGGGGATGCGATGCTTATGTCAAGAAACTTCAACCTGAAAAGCTCGAACCCAAATCGGAAAAATGCGTCTTCATAGGATACCCTAAGGAAACTATTGGGTATACCTTCTACCTCAGATCCGAAGGCAAGATCTTCGTTGCCAAGAACGGGTCCTTTCTGGAGAAGGAGTTTCTCTCGAAAGAATTGAGTGGGAGGAAAGTGGAACTTGATGAGGTGATAGTCACCCCTTCCGAACCGGAAAGTAGCGCAGCGCGGGAAAATGTTCCTGTGGTGCCTACACCGACTGGGGAGGAAGTTAATGATGATGATCATGAAGCTTCGGATCAAGTTACTGAACTTCGTAGGTCCACAAGGACACGTTCCGCGCCAGAGTGGTACGGCAACCCTGTCCTGGAAATCATGTTGTTAGACAACGGTGAACCTTCGAACTATGAAGAAGCGATGGCGGGCCCGGATTCCGACAAATGGCTAGAAGCCATGAAATCCGAGATAGGATCCATGTATGAAAACAAAGTATGGACTTTGACTGACTTGCCCGATGAGCGGCGAGCCATAGAAAACAAATGGATCTTTAAGAAGAAGACGGACGCAGATGGTAATGTGACCATCTACAAAGCTCGACTTGTCACTAAGGGTTATCGACAAGTTCAAGGGGTTGACTACGATGAGACTTTCTCACCCGCAGCGAAGCTGAAGTCCGTCCGAATCATGTTAGCAATTGCCGCATACTATGATTATGAGATATGGCAGATGGACGTCAAAATGGCATTCCTTAACGGCTTCCTTAAGGAAGAGTTGTATATGATGCAGCCGGAAGGTTTTGTCGATCCTAAGAATGCTAACAAAGTATGCAAGCTCCAGCGCTCAATCTATGGGCTGGTGCAAGCATCTCGGAGTTGGAACATACGCTTTGATGAGATGATCAAAGCGTTTGGGTTTACACAGACTTATGGAGAAGCCTGTGTTTACAAGAAAGTGAGTGGGAGCTCTGTAGCATTTCTCATATTATATGTGGATGACATACTATTGATGGGAAATGATATAGAATTCTTGGTAAGTATAAAGGCCTATTTGAATAAGTGTTTTTCAATGAAGGACCTTGGAGAAGCTGCTTATATATTAGGCATCAAGATCTATAGAGATAGATCAAGACGCCTCATTGGTCTTTCACAAAGTACATACCTTGACAAGATATTGAAGAAGTTCAATATGGATCAGTCCAAGAAGGGGTTCTTGCCTGTATTGCAAGGTGTGCAATTGAGCACGGCTCAATGCCCGACCACGGCAGAAGATATAGAAAAGATGAGTGTCAGACCCTATGCCTCGGCCATAGGGTCTATTATGTATGCCATGCTATGTACCAGACCTGATGTAAACCTTGCCGTAAGTTTGGTAGGAAGATACCAAAGTAATCCCGGCAAGGAACACTGGACAGCGGTCAAGAATATCCTGAAGTACCTGAAAAGGACTAAGGATATGTTTCTCGTTTATGGAGGTGACGAAGAGCTCGTCGTAAAGGGTTACGTCGATGCTAGCTTCGACACAGATCTGGATGACTCGAAGTCACAAACCGGATACGTGTATATTTTGAATGGAGGAGCAGTAAGCTGGTGCAGTTGCAAGCAAAGCGTCGTGGCGGGATCTACATGTGAAGCGGAGTACATGGCAGCCTCGGAGGCAGCACAGGAAGCAGTCTGGATGAAGGAGTTCATTACCGACCTAGGGGTGATTCCCAATGCGTCGGGCCCGATGACTCTCTTCTGTGACAACACTGGAGCTATTGCCCTTGCGAAGGAGCCCAGGTTTCACAGGAAGACCAGGCATATCAAGCGTCACTTCAACTCCATTCGTGAAAGTGTTCAAAATGGAGACATAGATATTTGTAAAGTACATACGGACATGAATGTAGCAGATCCGTTGACTAAACCTCTCCCTAGGGCAAAACATGATCAACACCAGGACGCAATGGGTGTTCGATTCATCACAATGTAACTAGATTATTGACTCTAGTGCAAGTGGGAGACTGTTGGAAATATGCCCTAGAGGCAATAATAAATGGTTATTATTATATTTCTTTGTTCATGGTAATTGTCTATTATTCATGCTATAATTGTATTGTCCGGAAATCGTAATACATGTGTGAATACATAGACCACAACATGTCCCTAGTAAGCCTCTAGTTGACTAGCTCGTTGATCAATAGATAGTCATGGTTTCCTGACTATGGACATTGGATGTCATTGATAACGAGATCACATCATTAGGAGAATGATGAGATGGACAAGACCCAATCCTAAGCATAGCATAAAAGATCGTGTAGTTTCGTTTGCTAGAGCTTTTCCAATGTCAAGTATCTTTTCCTTAGACCATGAGATCGTGCAACTCCCGGATACCGTAGGAGTGCTTTGGGTGTGCCAAACGTCGCAACGTAACTGGGTGACTATAAAGGTGCACTACGGGTATCTCCGAAAGTGTCTGTTGGGTTGGCACGGATCGAGACTGGGATTTGTCACTCCGTGTGACGGAGAGGTATCTCTGGGCCCACTCGGTAATGCATCATCATAATGAGCTCAATGTGACTAAGGCGTTAGTCACGGGATCATGCATTGCGGTACGAGTAAAGAGACTTGCCGGTAACGAGATTGAACAAGGTATTGGGATACCGACGATCGAATCTCGGGCAAGTAACATACCGATTGACAAAGGGAATTGTATACGGATTGATTGAATCCTCGACACCGTGGTTCATCCAATGAGATCATCGTGGAACATGTGGGAGCCAACATGGGTATCCAGATCCCGTTGTTGGTTATTGACCGGAGAGGCGTCTCGGTCATGTCTGCATGTCTCCCGAACCCGTAGGGTCTACACACTTAAGGTTCGGTGACGCTAGGGTTGTAGAGATATATGTATGCGGAAACCCGAAAGTTGTTCGGAGTCCCGGATGAGATCCCGGACGTCACGAGAGGTTCCGGAATGGTCCGGAGGTGAAGAATTATATATAGGAAGTCCAGTTTCGGCCACCGGGAAAGTTTCGGGGGTTACCGGTATTGTACCGGGACCACCGGAAGGGTCCCGGGGGTCCACCGGGTGGGGCCACCTATCCCGGAGGGCCCCGTGGGCTTAAAGTGGAAGGGAACCAGCCCTTAGTGGCCTGGGGCGCCCCCCTTGGGCCTCCCCCCATGCGCCTAGGGTTGGGAACCCTAAGGGGGGGAGTTCCCCCTTGCCTTGGGGGGCAAGGCAACCCCTTTCCCCCTTGTGGCCGCCGCCCCCCCCATGAGATCTCATCTCTAGGGCCGGCACCCCCCAGGGGGCCTATATAAAGGGAGGGGAGGGCAGCACACAACAGCCTTGGGCGCCTCCCTCCTCCCCTGCAACACCTCTCTCTCTCTCGCAGAAGCTCGGCGAAGCCCTGCCGGAGAACCGCTACATCCACCACCACGCCGTCGTGCTGCTGGATCTCCATCAACCTCTCCTTCCCCCTTGCTGGATCAAGAAGGAGGAGACGTTGCTGCACCGTACGTGTGTTGAACGCGGAGGTGCCGTCCGTTCGGCACTCGGTCGTCGGTGATTTGGATCACGGCGAGTACGACTCCGTCATCCACGTTCATTGGAACGCTTTCGCTCGCGATCTACAAGGGTATGTAGATGCACTCCCTTCCCCTCGTTGCTAGTATACTCCATAGATGCATCTTGGTGAACGTAGGAAAATTTTAAAATTATGCTACGATTCCCAACACGGGGCCACCCAGGACTGAACCCCAAGGGGGTGTTGGTCGGAGTGGCCGGGAGAGTGTCTTGGCAGTAGCTCGGTTTTGTCGGAACACCGTGGTCCGCTCGTATGGGAGTGCGAGGCTAGGGTTCCGTGGTGTGGGTAAAGTGCGCTACCTCTGTAGAGTGTATGTTCAATCTATCGATAGCCGCGTCCTCGGTCATGGGCACAAGTTCGTAGTAGGTCACACTATCAGGTCTTGGTTGAAATGCAGGATAAATCTGCTAATAACTTGTGTGATAATTAAAATGTGATAAATCATGTGATGACTTGGACTATGGGAAAATCGTGAGAAGTCACGATGATGTGTTGACATGACCCCGAGACGAGGTCTTGGTAAGTCATGAGTGTGCTCCGAGGAGCCATGGCAGTGTAAGTGATTGTTGCATAAGGTTAATACAACACGTCTTCACGGGAGGTAACTGGTAGTTTATTTTAAGCATAGTTACATGATATGCCATGCCATGTTTTGATATGCTATGCTTTGCTGTTGTTATGCTAGGAGTAAATTTGATATGCCATGCTAGTAGATGCTATGCTGTTATTCATGCTTAGTTTGATTTATGATTCTAGTTAATATCATGCCATGCTTAGAAGTTGTGTTGAAGTAGACTGTTGCATATGCTTGGTTCTTGCTTTGTCATCTGTTTGTTTGGATGCTATGTATTTGGTTGTCTTGCAAGTACATTCAATGTACTGACCTGGCGTGTCATGCCAGTTTTGTAGGTCGTGCCCAACGTGTTCGCTTGTTCCGTCGTGCTAGGCCGTAATCTTGCCAGTCCTGTGAGTTGTGGAGCCCAGCCTAGATGAGACGCTGCCAAACCAAGACTTCCGCTGCCATTTAATTAGACTTCCGTTGCCATATAATAGCCTTAGGGCTATGCCGGATAATTGTATTCATCAATGAGGTAATCATATATACATGTATTTGATGAATATTCTTGTACCTGGAATGTTGTATCATGGACCTGTCGTGCGTCAGGTGTTATCCTGGGCTGACGTGTGAAGGCCCCCTGCTCCATGCGGATCGGGGTGCCACAGGAGATGGTATCAGAGCAGCCAGGCTGGCATAGGTTATCCTAGCATTAGATCACCGCTACCATCAACCCGTAATGACCCTAAGGGATTTGACCCATCCCTGGCATCCAGCATGGCCCTCGTTAATCTACAGGTGGCGCAGTCGGGACTGACACGTCCTCACCCCGCTGTCCCCGCCTAGTTATCCGTGGAACGAATAGCAACCCTATCCTTTCTGGTCGGCCGCACCGCTTTCCCTTAGCCATTAAGGGAAAGGAGCCACACCATGCGGGCATGTCCCGCATAGCTGCCTATAAAAGCCCCTTTCCGCTAGCCCGATCGCTCACTCCTCAGTCAGCCATGTCCCTGCAGAGAAGCCTAGCTAGCAACACTCCAACCATGACTAGCACCCTCAAAGCTCCCAAGTTTTACACCCGCACCTTTGCCGTCAACCACCCTAGTTTTCCACCCCTTCTTGCTGAGATGCTCACCAAAGCCTTTGGCTGTAATGCTAGCCCCGACTACCTGGTGTTCCAGTCGACTCCCGTCCCTCACCTTCATCACTATGATGCAAGAGTGCACATCGGCCCAGGTCCCGCAGTAGATGCCCAGCCTTTGGTTTTTCAGGGTAGAGCCATGCTTATCACTGATTTAGCCATTCAGGTCGGTGTCAAAACCGGCGGATCTCGGGTAGGGGGTCCCGAACTGTGCGTCTAGGATCGATGGTAAGAGGAGGCGGGGGACACGATGTTTACCCAGGTTCGGGCCCTCTCTATGGAGGTAATACCCTACTTCCTGCTTGATTGATCTTGATGAATATGAGTATTACAAGAGTTGATCTACCATGAGATCGTAATGGCTAAACCCTAGAAGTCTAGCCTATGTGTATATGGTAATGAGTATCTATCTTTTCCGGACTAACCCCTCCGGTTTATATAGACACCGGGGGGATCTAGAGTTTACATGGAGTCGGTTATATAAGAAGGAATCTTCATAATTGGTCGCCAAGCTTGCCTTCCACGCCAAGGAGAGTCCAATCCGGACACGAGTATGGTCTTCGGTCTTCGTGTCTTCACAGCACATCTGTCCAGCCCACGGATAACAGGCCGGACGCCCGAGGACCCCTTAGTCCAGGATTCCCTCAGTAGCCCCTAAACCTGGCTTCAATGACGAGGAGTCCGGCGCGCAGATTTGTCTTCGGCATTGCAAGGCGGGTTCCCTCCTTCCGAACTCCAGAATAGTCTTCGGATGAAGTAAGTATATCTGGACCTGTGTATATAATTGCAGAGAATATTATATCCCACGAGCCCAACTTGTTGACAACTGTTCATGACATTGTATCATGCCTGCCCGGTTACTATTTCCAACCGCCGGCTAGCGAGTCTCCCCATGTCTCGGGGTGCAGCTTTATTGGCACGTCTCATCAAGGCAGAGATCGTGTCCCTTTATTTACGGGATTTTCATTAATGCAGGCGTGGGTAACCCAACCGTCCCCTGGGTACAACTCCTTGGTGATAGGTAAGTTTAGACACCCAGGGGGAGATGCCCAGTATTCGGGGCCTTTATATAGAGACCCAGTCTTGTCTTCTTCCCTTGCGCTTGCTCCTTCCTCAACCCCAGCCACCCCAAGTTCCAACCCTCGGGTTCCTATCGCCACCAGCCTTAATCATGTCTGGATCCAACCGTCAGGGCCGGTGGGTGGCTTCTTCTGTCACAGAGGAGGATATTGCGAAGCTCCGCGCAGCGAGGTATCTGCCCTGGAAATCCTTCATCGGCTTCCTGCACAAGGGCAAGTTATACCGACCCCCAGATCTGGCGAGAGAGTAGTATTTGTATCCCACCTCCTTCACGGGCTAGGGTTCGCACTTAACCCCTTCGTCCGGGGGCTCATGTTCTACTATGGGCCAGATTTTCACGATCTGGCCCCGGACTCTATTCTTCTCATCTCGACATTTATTGTCACGTGTGAGGCCTTCCTCCGGACTCCTCCGCACTTTGGTTTGTGGCTCAAGACCTTTGACGTGAGGCTGCAGGTGTCAGAGGAGGAGCAGGCAGAGTACGGCAGCGCCATAATAGGCAAGCTGGCCAACGCGGTTTGACCCGAAGGATCTTTCGCCAAATCGTCCGACTTATGGCAGCAGGGGTGGTTTTATATCAACGAGCCGCGGGGCTCCAAGTGGGCGGCTACACCTGCGTTCCGACCCGGCCCTCCAATTCAGCTCGCCTCATGGATCAATAAGGGGTTGGACTTGGGATCCGTCCATGAAGTGCAGACTCTGCAAAGTCGCATCTGAAGCCTTACCAAGAAGGGTATCGATCTTGGGAACGTTGTTCAAGTAATGCTAGTCCGCCGGATCCTGCCATGTCAGCGGCGGCCTCTCCGTATGTGGGAATTTAACCCAGAAGGGCGGTGGACCCTACAACACTTCTTCGGCACTACGCACGAAGGAATGTGGAAATTGTATTTTGGGGAACGAGAGCAATGGCCGGACACCACCGAAGACGTTGGCCTTGACTGCCATCATCCGGACACTTCGGTAAGTACTCGATATCCGAGCACCTTCCATTCGAGCATCTCTTAACAAGATACTGAACAATACATCCTTGTACAGGACTGGATAAAGAAAGCGGTGCTAATCTAGTGTCCGGCGCCCCTTCCTGAAGACCCTGCGATCGCCCGGCTGACGAGGATGCTGATTCCGACACCGTACCAGGCGTCTGGAGAGGAGGGCGAGAGCAGGGAGCCTAGAGGTAATACCCACCCTGAGGATGAATTAAACGCTGCATTCGGGGAAACCGAACCCCTTTTTCCCAAGGGTAAGGGCGCAGAGGGAGCCCTCCATGGCAAGAAGAGGGCCGCTTTCGAAGACCAGGAGGGGAAGCCCTCCAAGAGAGGAAAAATGCCATCGTCGGGCGGCCTGAGCCGGGCGAGCGATGCTGTCGTAGGGCTTGATGACGAGGACGAACCTTGGGGCAAACCGTAAGTGAGGCCGGGGCACTTTAAACGTACCTCATTCCTTTCCTACTAGTGAAGTAATCATTCGACATATGTTCATCCACACAGGTTAACGCTTGGTGTTTCTCAATCGTCCTCCTCCTCGGGAGATCTTCTTCCAGAGATGATGGAGAGTGACATGCCTTCTCCGGCCTCATCGCCCAATAGGGGGGTGATACCGAGCTATCGTCCCGAAGGGCTCCTCCCGAACGCCAAGTAGTACAAGAAACGGAGAAGGCGTTACCCGAAGGTGGTGCCTCTGTCACTCAGGGTTTCGGGATCAAGAATGGCGTCCCCGAACCGTCCGGTTTACAGCCGGAAACGATTCTGGAGGCAAGTAAGCGGGTTCCTTCACAAGGATGTCGTACTCCGGCGGCGGTTTCCGAAGACCCAGGAGCGCCGGAAATGCTGACGGACATGCTATGACAAGCATCTATTTCAGAAGACCAGAGTGCCTTGATGGTTACGGTGGTCGAAAGGGTTCTATCCGCGAAGAGTGGATTGAACGAGGCCTTCGCGAGCCTTCTAAGAAGTTTTGAGGTTTATGATGTAGTTTAGTCAATTGAATTTTATTGACAGAATGCACCTGTTGTATATGCAGTAGTCCCTGAGGCTCGGATTGCCTTCCGAGGGAAGTGATCGGAGGATCAAAGAGATATCCTCAGGTATTAACCTTGATTTAATTTGAAATACAGGCTGCTTCCCCTCCTGTGGCTGCCCGAAATACGGAAGTAGCCGAACTGCAGCGAAAGTTGGATATTGCGGAGGATGATATTGCATTGATCAACACGCGTCTTGACGACTCGCAAGGTATATATTTCGAGCATTCCTTACACCAGTGTGCTTGACGCGGAAAAGAGCTTTATATGAAATGTGCATGAAATGCAGATGGTGCTGCCGCCGTGGAGGCTCTTCGGGCGGAGCTAGTCCGGGCCAAGGAGCGGGCCCGATTTATTGATGCTGCTGCTGAAAGGGCATCGGCTGAATTGAAGGCCGAACAAGCTGCGCGATGCCAGGGCGAGGAGAAGATATCCACGATGACACTCGTGTTAGAGAGTGCTACTGGCCGCTGCGAATTTCTTGAGAAGGAGAATAAAGCCTTAGCGGTTGAACTGGACAAGGCCCGACAGGAGGCAAGAGAAGCGCGATCAGGATCCAAAGCACTCCGTGAGGAGGTTCGGCAGGCGAAGGAGATAGTGGCTGGAAAGCCTTTTCTGCTGCAGACTAAGTTCGGCGATCCGGACTATGCTCAGCTGAACCAAGTGTGGAGTTCTCCGGACGAGTATTTGGACTTGCCGAAGAGTTCTTCCGATGCAGCGCGGTATTACCAAGCGCGAGCTAGATATGCAACGGAGAAGATTTTTTGGTCACAGTTTGGCGCGTCAAAGCGCCCTCTGCTGCTCAATGAACAGATGTCCCAATGGGCCAAACTTCATAGGGTATCTGGTGCTGCCATGAAGGATGTCATAATCCGGCTGTGGCCAACCAAGCCTGCGCCGAATAGCTTTTTCAGTTTGGTGCAGAAGCTTGTCGATGTGGTGCCGTGAATCGATGCTGCGAAGCGATCGGCGTGCATTGAAGGTGCACGAATGGCCTTTGCCCGAGTCAAGACATTCTGGGGAAAGATGAAGGCCATTGACGTCGCGACGAAGGGTCCGCCCGAAGGGAAGGTCCGGAGCGTTATTTTGCAGACGTCCTAGAGGCCGCCCGCTTGATAGAGGGTCAATGCTCAAAAAACATAATGTTCGAGTGAGGTGTATGATGATTGTAAAAGACAATTTTATAGTTAATCTATTTATGTTTTGCTCGAAAAGCTTGAATTCCTCCTGTGTGGCCGTTTTAATATAATCTGAAAGTTTTCCAGTCGTCGTCTTCAGCCCCCTCGTAGGAAGTACGGGGGTGTTCGAAAAAGCATTTAATCACTCCTTAACCAACGTCTTGGTCCATGAAGGAGGTGATAATGCGGCGAACCAGGCAATCGGACTATAAGGCGTTAACACTTTCACTTAACCATAGGAGTTTTGTGGTGGGGCTACGACATAGCCCCTGGTGTGTATGCGGCGTGTGGTGCCTTACATATCTGATCTGAAAAAGATCCCTCGTGTTACACGGAGAATCGCTAAAGATTCCAATAAGTCGTCAAGTGGTTGACCAGCTCTCGCCGCATCATGACGGTCAGTTTTCGGCTTTCTCTACTGAGGTGCTCATCCGGTTTAGGCCAGGGCACAATCGCAGTAGTTCTCCCTTTACTACCCTAGTCGATAGAGCGGAATGTAGGGTAGCAAGCACAGGAGCAGGGCAACCCAACTATTGACCCAAGACAATGATTCGGAGCTGATGCATATAAGGCCAAACTTGCGACGCCGAAGTACGCTATAGAGCTGTTCGAAATTTTACTGGCAACTCATTCGTTCCCATGCCGAGCCCCTGGCAGGGTATGCCGAGGTGCATCTGCAAAGCAGCCGTTGAGGCCGTACTTATTGTTGAAAGAGTATGAAAGATCGGTTCGGATGAGGCTTACTAAGAACGGAGCGATGTGCCAATGATAAATATGTGTGTGTGTGTGTATAAAGAAACCACGGACCCGACTATTTGACATGCTCGTGGTCGGGATCAGAGGAAAAAGGGCATGGTACAGGCTCAGAATAAAGAGTGCGGTCTACAAAAAGTTGTTTTGGACCTCCTGTCGCACGTCTGCGTCGCCCGTCCTCGGGGAGGGGAATCCTTAACGGAAGTAGCCCCTTAGGTGAGTATACGGATCCGAACTCTGATAGAGTCCGTTGTAGATGCTGTCCAGTTGGTCACCTGTTCTTTTAGGGATGATACATAAGAATAAGGAAAACAGATAAAAAATGTTACGGGAATGCTTGTAGGGTTGTCCGCATTGTGCTTCCGCCGATGCCCATGGTATCTTGAGTGCGTAGTGATGCGCGCGTGGTACAAATTTTGCCAGTACAGTAGGTGGGTGGCGGAAGCCGAACTGCTATTTGCGTTCCGGGAGTGGTCGAACGTCGGAGGGGAACGTTTTCTGGCCCCTGGTGTTCTGCTGGCGAGCCGATCCGTCGTCTTTATCGCCTGGTGGCCTCCTCCCCTTGTGATCAGCGTTAAGCTTGCCTGCCTGCTTGAAGACCCAACAGTTACGGTTGGTATGATTAGCTGGCCTATCAGGGTGACCGTGAATCTGACAAGGTCGGTCCAATATCCTATCAAGGGTGGATGGTCCATCCTGGTTTGCCTTTAGTGGCTTCTTCCGTTGACCGGGCTTCGGATTGTGAAATCCGGCGTTTCACCCTGTGTCGCGTATATTACTGCGACTGTTGTGTTCGTTCGTCGTGGCTTGCCGTTGCCATCTCGGATTTCGGAAGTGCCCGGGCCGCTGGCGTCGTTGCTTTTACGAGCAAGCCAGTTGTCTTCTCCCGCGCAGAAGCGGTTCATTAGAGCGGTAAGGGCTGTCATGGTTTTGGGTCCTTCCTGGCCAAGGTGACGCGCTAGCCATTCATCCCGGACGCTACGTTTGAAGGCCGCAAGGGATTATATGTCCGGACAGTCGAGAATTTGGTTCTTTTTGACTAAGAACCTGGTCCAGAGCTCCCTGGCTGACTCGCCGGGCTCCTGGACAATGTAACTTAAGTCATCCGCGCATAATGGCCGGACATATGTTCCCTGGAAGTTGTCTCGAAAGGCGTCTTCCAAATCTTCCCAGTTGTCAATAGAATTTTCTGGCAAACTATTTAGCCAGTACCGAGCTGGCCCTTTAAGCTTGAGAGGTAGGTATTTAATGGCGTGGAGGTCGTCTCCACGGGCCATGTGAATATGGAGGAGGTAATCCTCGATCCATACCGCGGGATCTGTTGTCTCATCGTATGATTCAATGTTAATGGGTTTAAACCCGTCTGGAAATTTGTGCTCCATTACTTCGTTAGTGAAGCAGAGAGGGTGTGCGGCTCCTCTATGTTGGGCCACACTATGAAGCACCTCTGGAGGGCTCCGTTTACGGTGCTCGGACCGGGCATGGTCAGCTCTGTAGTGTCCGAATAGGCGACCATCATCGTCGGTCGGGGTATATCTTCGTGATCTGTACATCGATCTTGTGCGTCCTACTCTACCCTCCATGTCTTGGTTGATATCGCGAGTGTTCCCCGAGCTGTTTTGTTTTTGCTTTGACGGCCGGGTGGGTTGGTATGGTGCTCTGCTTGGGCTGCTGCTTTATCTGGACCGAACTGTGGTTGGCCCGCCGCATTGTTCGATGATGGTATGGGCTCCATCGCCCTGCCATCGTATTGAGGGAGCCACCTACTCTTGGGGTGGCTTTTGTCTGGGCTGCTAAGGCTGTATTCTTCGGCGGCCAAGACCTCGGTCCATCTATCATTGAGCAAATCTTGGCTTGCTTGAAGCTGCAGTTGCTTCTTTCTTAGGCTCCTTGGAGTGGCTATAAGCCGGCGTTTAAAGCGCTCCTGCTCGAGAGGTTCCTTGGGCACGATAAAATCCTCGTTACCGAGGATCTCCTCTTCCTCGGAGAGTGGGAGATAATTGCTGTCCTCCGAGTCCCCATATGCGGTCTGTTCATCAGGGCTGTCTTGCCCGCCTTCCTGTTCCTCCTGCTCGGATTCTACCTCAACAGGGTCTTCGTTGTCCGGAGTATCGTCTTCTCTGGTGCTGGCAGTGTTTTCTCTTGGGCGATGTGACCTAGAGCGCCGGTGTCCGGGCTGTGTACCAGGCGGTTTATCCTTGACCGGATCCTCCTTGTCATCGTCGAGAGCGCCGTAAGGTGTTCTTATCATACACACATCATACCAGGAAGTGGTCATCCCGTGTCTAGCGGGTAGTAAGCTCTGTCCTTGCCCCTCATCGTCATCCACACCGTCGATGTCTTCGGAGCGGGGATCGGGCGTGTTGGTTACGTCTTCAACAGTGGTTATGAAGTGGGTGGCGGGTGGGAAGCAAAATTCTCCATCGTCCGCCGTAAGTTCGAACCGAACATAGTTCGGCGACTGGTCGTCCGCCAGGGATAGGTTTTTTAGTGAGTTTAGTATGTCGCCCATGGGCGAGTGTTGGAAGACATCTGCGGCACTGAACTTGAAGATCGATAACCGATCGAGTTCGGTATACGCGGGCTCGCATGGTTCGGAGCTCGACATCGGAGGCGAGTCCGAGGTTCCGTTGATGCAGATACCGTATGAAGTGGAATCTGCGTGCGGCTCCGGCGCCGCGGAATCGGTAGCCCCCGTGATGGGGTTGAGCTTCCGATCTTGGGACGACTTGATCTGCTCCGGGTTTAAGGCCAGAGCTGCTACAGGAGCTATCTCCTGGATGCAGCTCGGTGACAGGTTTAAGCCATGTTCATCGGGGCGATGGGGAGCGGTTGCCGCGGTCTCGAATCCGTCGAAGATCAAGTCTCCACGGATATCCGCAACGTAATTCAAGCTTCCGAATATGACCTGACGGCCAGGGGCGTAGCTGTCGATCTGCTCCAGATGGCCAGACAAGTTAGCCCGCAGTACGAAGCTGCCGAATACGAAGATCTATCCAGGAAGGAAGGTTTCTCCCTGGACAACGTCATGACTGATGATTGAAGGGGCCATCGAGCCCTTTGCCGACGGCACAGTGGAACTCTCAATGAAAGCACCAATGTCGGTGTCAAAACCGGCGGATCTCGGGTAGGGGGTCCCGAACTGTGTGTCTAGGATCGATGGTAACAGGAGACGGGGGACACGATGTTTACACAGGTTCGGGCCCTCTCTATGGAGGTAATACCCTACTTCCTGCTTGATTGATCTTGATGAATATGAGTATTACAAGAGTTGATCTACCACGAGATCGTAATGGCTAAACCCTAGAAGTCTAGCCTATGTGTATATGGTAATGAGTATCTATCTTTTCCGGACTAACCCCTCCGGTTTATATAGACACCGAGGGGATCTAGGTTTACATGGAGTCGGTTACATAAGAAGGAATCTTCATAATTGGTCGCCAAGCTTGCCTTCCACGCCAAGGAGAGTCCAATCCGGACACGAGTATGGTCTTCGGTCTTCGTGTCTTCACAGCCCATCAGTCCGGCCCACCGATAACAGGCCGGACGCCCGAGGACCCCTTAGTCCAGGATTCTCTAAGTCGCTGCTGTGGAGGCCATCCTATACCTTCGAACCAAGATTCTGCAAGTGGCACAAAGGCGGGAGTTCTGCTTTTTCCCCATTGTGGCCGAAGCAGGAATTCAGCCTTCTCCCACTATCCAAGGAGATGACCCCGCGATCGCTCGCCTGGTGCAATATATCACTGCCCAGGGGATGATGATTTCTAAGATGCTTGCCGAATTTAGAACCCTGGACAACGATGCGGTACGAGTTGTCAAGGAAGCTTACCGCGAGGCTCGTAAATTCGCATCCCAAGCCATTCACCCCATGCCATCCGAACCAGTGCTACCCTCTCAGCGTGTGTTGTGGCCTCGGCCAAACATCATCACCCTCGACAAGGCTCTTTTTCGGATCCACCGGCAGCATTTGCTTGGATCAATTTCAGCCACACCTCCAGCAGTAGAACCCCAACCCATAGTGCTGTCGGATGATGAAGATGGAGATTGGCTCAGTCTTCGTCCTCCAGGAGAGCCCCAGCAAGGCCAGTCCTCTGCACGACCTCTGTCGCGCAGTGAGATGATTCTGCAAGTAGGTCAGTCAGCCTGTTCGTCCTCGATATGAGGATAGAACTGTGTATCCCGGAATAAGTAGTTTCGTTTAGCGCGTAGAGCGTTCATGCTTTGTTGTATGATGTAATCTGTATGATGCGTATGTTTTCATGCTTTTGTTTTCGTGCTTGTTTTTGTTTGTCTCTCTGTCAAACAGAGATGTCTGACAGGGTTGGCAATGTGTGCTCACAAGATTATAATCAGTACGACACATACACTAAAAACAACATTGACTCATCCCGAGTCTTTAATAAAATGCGTGCTGGTGTAGGTATATGTATGCCAGGATTACATATACCCACTAGCATTAAAACACCTTAGAATGATTTGTCTGCTGTGTTTTCATTGCATGTTTGTTGCATTAGTCTGTTTGTTAGTTTGTTTGTACTACATACTGCACGCATACCCGGTTCACCCACGAGTACATTCGGGAAGTACTCGGGGGAATGCAAAGTCACATATCCCTCTCTATCTGTGCATACCCCGTGTGCCAGATTTCCCGATCCAGAGCCTCGCAGAGGCATTTCCGTCTGGCAGTTCCTCATGTCTAATTCTTTCGCGATTTCATTTCCGAAGGAACACTGCCAACTTTATTTCATTCGATCTAGTACATCTACCCCAATACAGGTTTCAACTCCGATTCTACCTCGACACCTACATTCATGGAGCAATCCGCGAAATTTTCCCTCCTACCCCAGTGTGCTTCCTGAGCTGGTGCAGCCACCTCGCCCGCATCCGAACCTCACCACCCCACCGTCACTGCCTTGCGTGCGCAGCCGAGTCTCCACCATCGTTCCACCGCAGCAAGCGATTACTCCGTCGGCGCAAAGCGACGGAGGATCAAGCGTGGCGGAGGACCATGCAGTGCACCATCTTCTCCCGCATCTCGAGCCACCGCACTGAGCCGCGCGTTGTCCTGAAACCGATCATTCCTGATGAGGATCAGTAGGAGAAACCACTGTTCATTGGGGTGCATCCAGCATTTTTTTGGGAGTCTGATCTCGAGTGCCCCTAGCCGTGGATATAACCATGTTTGCCCTTATCTCTCCCTATGTGTACCAATTATCGGTGCCCCAACTCGTTCGAATCCGGCCAAAGGGTTAATATTAACCCAGTGGTTTTCCCCGGAGTGGTTACCCTTTCATTTGTGCTGTAATCCTAGGAATCTCGAGGACGAGATTCTTTTTAAGTGGGGAAGGTTTGTAACAGCCCCAAAATTGGGTTATCAATTTTTGAGCTGTTATTCCTTCCTGGTACTCATTTTCAAAATCTTTCTCCTGAGATTGTTGGAACTCTGAGAATTCTTGTCATTTCCAACCTTTCAAAACCTTGCTCATGTCTTTGTCCGTGGGCAAGTCCTCTTTTGCATCGTCTCAAATCCTCTCAAACCCTAATTCCAAATTTTTGGAATTTGAATGTGGCCTTTGTGATTACAAAGGAGTCATCATTTTCCTTGATCTGTTGATCATCCCATCTGTTCCCAGAGACCCTCCTATCCTTCTAATCCTTGGATATGCAAAAATATTGCTAAGTCTTATGCAATATTTTTGAATTATGATTTATTCCTTTTCTTGCCTTTCCGAGGAATAAAATCCAAAGGCATAGCTAGCCATCTCCTAAATTCATGAGAATTGGTGGAGTTGATATTTATGCCTAATCCAAGCCCTGGCAAATATATTGGCCACAATTAAATAAGGAAAATTGTCTTTTCCTATTTTAAGCCAATATTGCATTTCTGCCATTTTCCAAAGGAGCTACTATTTTTATAGCAAGGAAAATTCCCAAATAATTTGTGTAGCTTGTACTTGCTATATCTTCACCATTTCCATCCAAACCCATGCTCCAAAAATCATAATTTGAGCACATGATCCAATGCAAGTTTCTGCCCTCTCTGAAATATTTGCAAAGGAAGTGCTTTATTCCTAATTCCAATTGAGCTGCAATTTGGCAGAGTGATTAACCTTGATAAATCACCCACGGAAAACAAATATGAGCTCAATCCATTCATCCTAGCTCCCTATGCAATTTTTCGAAGTTTCTGACCAGATGGCGTGCTTGTGAAGGAAGTACCTTCATAGAGTTTCCAAATGGGATGAAACTTTTCCATCTTCTCAAGTGTCTCAAATCATTAGCCTCCACCTAAATTCAGTTCATTCCATTGAAGTATGTGAGCACAGGAGCAATTCTTTGATTTTGTCCAAATTTTCAGTTTGTGAAGCAAGTATATTTTATATTGCTCCATTATGGCTGGAAATATTCTCAAGCCTTCTCCTATCCATATAACTTATCTCCAACAAATTGTGGCTCATTTCATGTAGCCATTATTTTCCTGGATTTTTCCAAAGTTTCTGGTCAGATGTGATGCTTGTGAAACAAGTACCAATTTGGCAACTCCATTTGGTATCATCTTTTTGCAGCTTCTAAATATGACGAAATAATGGAGCTCTGCCAGGTTTCAGCCCTATCCAAGACTCCTAGTGAGTGTTTCTTCCTCATTTGTTTTCTGGGCCATATTTCCTAGTTGCACTGCAGCTATGTTAAATACTTGCCCAAATCCCTTCCAACTTCCCAGGACCATAGTCTTTGCTTCCCTAAACCTCTAGGACATCAAGTTTAGCCCTTAGCCCATCTGGTTTGATCACCATGATGTGGCCAAGTTTGCAACAGCAAACTTGTCGAGCTTGGTTCCCTCTGCTCTCTACACCTCTGCCTGTGCCATCCCCTTCTCTTTAATGAGCCTTGGAAGGACTACGATGTAGACAAGGTTTGGCACTTAGTTGACGACCAGAGCGCGCGATGTCGGTGGTGACCACGGGGCTATGCAGGCCAAATCGGTAGTCTCACCACTCTTGGCCACAGTGGCGCAGCTCCGGCTGGCCCTGGCTCGTCCAAGCTTGTCAACCAGCTCAGCCTCATCGTCGCCGTGCGCCTTGACCCGTTTCCCCCTTCGTTTGGTTCCTTGGTGAGCCGTCGCCGTCGACCAAACAGTGCGCGCCCGTGAGCTCGTCTTCTTCCTCGCCTCTGTCCTCTTCTTCCGTTCATCCGCGAGTGTTGCTCATCTCTGTGAACTCCTGCGCGTCGTCCGCATCCCCCTCGTCGCCTTCCCGCCGCTCCCCGTGACCCTTGGCCGCGCGTGCGCGTCACGGGCGCACGGACACGTAGCCGAGACGCATGTCACCTCGCCCCCTCCCTCTAGAGCTCTCCCCACGGCTATAAGTAGCGCCCTCGAGCCCCTCGCAGTCCACAACGCCTCCCCGAGCCTCCCCCCGAGCCCGGAGCCCCTCCCATCCCCTCCTATGGCCGAGATGTCGTCGTCGTTCCCCTCGGGCATCTCTGGCATATGGCCTTTCCCCTCACTCTCCTCTGCTCCCTAGCCATTCACCTACACCCTTTGGAGTCGCAGCCACCCAACTCCGGTGAGGGAGCCCTGCCGGCGCGCCTCCCCGCTGAAGCTCTTCGGCCGCCGCGAGCTTCCTTGGTCCCGGCGCTGCAGGCCATCTCAGGCGACTCTGTGGCCAACCTCTAGCGCGGCGTGGAGCAGCGGTGCTCCCGCGCCCATTGGCCGGCCCGGGGAGCCAGCCAGGTGACGACGGCGCCGGCGCCCGAGCCTCCTCTGCCTCTGTGTCGCGATGGAGAAGAAGACCGCAAGGAGAGAGAGAGAGAACACCCCGCGGGCCCCACCTGGCAGCGACCCAGGGCGTTGACCCGGTCCTGCCAGCGTGGATAAGTTGTTGGGCCCCACCCCTCGCGCAACCCCACCTGCCATAGACCGACACTGCCCAGTCAGCGTAAGTGAAGACGTAAACCCAGAAGTGCGCTTTCGTTTCTGCGGAGATGTATTCCTAGTTGTGCGTTTTCTGTAAAAGGAAACGTATTGCCTGAGAATGCGCGTTCTGTTCTCCGGAAACGTATTTTCTCAAAGTGCGCTTTCAGTTTTCAGCCCCGCCCACCGAAAAGACTAATTTGTGAACGTTCACTGTTTAAGCCACTTTTCTGCCTAAAAAGTGAACGGCCACAACTTTGCAACCGTAACTCCGATTGAGGTGATTCCAACACTCACGTTCTTTGTTTGTCTAGCTCTTTTCGATGGGACTATTTTCTTGATGTTTGCACATTCTGAAAATGCCCATTTGCCCTTGCCCTAATCCAACCCCCTTAGAGAGTGAACCCCTCTCCGGCAAATCTTTCCGCGATCATTCCGCACTTTTTCTCGGAGTATTTCTCGACCCCAGGCAAGCCAACCTCTTATCATGAGCCCCGAACTTGCATGTTGACTTTGCTTGCACCTTGTGTGTGTGTTTAGTTGCAGTAGTTTCTTGTCTGTTCCGTCTACTGTTATTTTAGTCGTGTTATATGTTTTTGTTATCTGTCTTGCATGCTTATGCTTTCATAAAATAAGTTGACATGCTAGTTTGCTGTTGTTACTAATAATATTATGCCTCTGTCTAGTTTAGTTTCATGTTAGTAGTATCGATGATGATAATTCTGTTGCACTGATAAGTTTGCTAGTACTTGGGATTTGCCATGTTTCACATGCTATCATTGTTCTTTTGAAATGCTTGATATTTTGTTACTGCATCGGTATGTTGCATGTTAGTTGTTGCATTCATGTTAATAATGCTCGCATGATGATTGATGATGGAGAAGTTAATAATATGAGTTAATTACAAACCTCCTCCGTCATCACTGGGATATCACAGTGCCACCCAACTCGAGCTTTCTCCAGTGCAACCACATTTACCTTGTGGGAAGGTCCTAGCTGGGTCTATCTTCATGCCTCTCACCGGTGCCTCCCGCGAGGGAAGGTTATGGGCACGCGCTACCCTGATCAGGTAGGCGGACATAACCTTGTGTGCTCGTTTTTGTTTTTATGGTACCTTGTCCCCGTTTGGGACCGTTTTTCCACGACGGTGGCCATTGGTGTCTTTGGTAGACACGGGGCCACCCAGGACTGAACCCCAAGGGGGTGTTGGTCGGAGTGGCCGGGAGAGTGTCATGGCAGTAGCTCGGTTTTGTCGGAACACCGTGGTCCGCACGTATGGGAGTGCGAGGCCAGGGTTCCGTGGTGTGGGTAAAGTGCCCTACCTCTATAGAGTGTATGTTCAATCTATCGATAGCCGCGTCCTCGGTCATGGGCACAAGTTCATAGTAGGTCACACTATCAGGTCTTGGTTGAAATGGAGGATAAATCTGCTAATAACTTGTGTGATAATTAAAATGTGATAAATCATGTGATGACTTGGACTATGGGAAAATCGTGAGAAGTCACGATGATGTGTTGACATGACCCCGAGAGGAGGTCTTGGTAAGTCATGAGTGTGCTCCGAGGAGCCATGGCAGAGTAAGTGATTGTTGCATAAGGTTAATACAACACGTCTTCACGGGAGGTAACTGGTAGTTTATTTTAAGCATAGTTTCATGATATGCCATGCCATGTTTTGATATGCTATGCTTTGATGTTGTTATGCTAGGAGTAAATTTGATATGCCATGCTAGTAGATGCTATGTGGTTATTCATGCTTAGTTTGATTTATGATTCTAGTTAATATCATGCCATGCTTAGAAGTTGTGTTGAAGTAGACTGTTGCATATGCTTGGTTCTTGCTTTGTCATCTGTTTGTTTGGATGCTATGTATTTGGTTGTCTTGCAAGTACATTCAATGTACTGACCTGGCGTGTCATGCTAGTTTTGTAGGTCGTGCCCAACGTGTTCGCTTGTTCCGTCGTGCTAGGCCGTAATCTTGCCAGTCCTGTGAGTTGTGGAGCCCAGCCTAGATGAGACGCTGCCAAACCAAGATTTCTGCCGCCATTTAATTAGACTTCTGCTACCATATAATAGCCTTAGGGCTATGCCAGATAATTGTATTCATCAGTGATGTAATCATATATACATGTATTTGATGAATATTCTTGTACCTAGAATGTTGTATCATGGACCTGTCGTGCGCCAGGTGTTATCCTGGGCTGACGTGCGAAGGCCCCCTGCTCCATGCGGATCGGGGTGCCAAACTAGGGTTTCCACTCCACCCTTTCGTCCGTGGGCTGATGTACTATTACGGGATAGGCTTCCATGATCTGTCCCCGAACTCCTTCCTCAACATCTCGGCGTTCATCGTCGTGTGTGAGGCCTTCCTCCGCATCCAACCCCACTTCGGGATGTGGCTCAAAGTCTTCAACGTGAAGCCGAAGGTGGTGGATGGCTAGCACGCGGAGTGCGGAGGAGCCATGGTGAGTAAGTTGTCCAATGTCTCCTGGATGAAAGGCACTTTCGTGGAGACTGTCAAGGAATGGCAGAAACAATGGTTCTACATTACAGAACCCCGCGGCGCCAACTGGGCCGCAGCTGCCAAATTCAACTCCCGTGCTCCAATGCGGCTCACCTCCTGGGTCGAGAAGAGCCCGAACTGGTGTTTGCCAGACAAGCTGATAGCGCTGCAGACGCGCGTTCAAACCATGGTGAACAAGGATGTCAAACTTGTCAATATAATCCAGGTGATGCTAGTTCGCCAGATTCTCCCGTGCCAAAGCCGAAGCCTCCCGCTATGGAAGTTCAATCCGAAGAAGCACCATACCCTGAAGAGGCTCTTCGAGACCACTCACAAAGATGCCTGGAAGTTGCTCTTCAAGGGCAACGAGATTCCGCCAGCCACGGATTCGGACCGTGGGCACGACATTAACCACCCTGCCAGCGAGGTGCGTTTCCAACGCGTCCTCTACTCGTTTGCTTCAAGGAGGATATCTGAACGTTTACTGTCATTGCTTCTTCAGGAATGGATGGAGAGGGCGAAGCGGATCCAGTGTCCGGCTCCTCTACCTGAAGAACCAATCATTCCGCATTTAGCGAAGATGCTGGTGCCGGCGCCCTATACCGCACCGGCGAAGAAGGCCTAGGGGAAGGCCAAGAAGGTCCGGAGTGGCCCCCGTCGCAAGGGCGCTTCGGACGCGACGTTCGAAGACAAGACCCGCTCCTCCGCCGCCGAAGATGACGACGATGAGGAGGAGGAGGAGGACAACCCTCCCCCTGATGAGGGAAGGAATAAGAGGGCGGCCTCCATGAACCTGGAGGCGGGGACGTCCAAGAAAGGGAAGGGCTCCTTCGCGGATAACTCCGCGTGGGACGTCGGCTGCAGCCGGAGCGACACCCCCGCACTAAGCCTCCAGCTGCATCGTAAGTGCTATGACTCCCGCATACCCATATGTCCAGCCTCTCCTCTTCAATGTATTGACATGGTTAATTATGCTATTGCAGTCCGGCCCACGACAGCTCCCAGCGATCCTCATCAAGAGGTTCATTGGACTCAAAGGAGATGGCCAACGAGACACCGCCGGCCGCTTACTCTCCCAAGGCCAAAGGAGACGACGAGGTGCTCTCCCAACGGACCTTCCCAGGCCGGGGAGAGGCTCAAGAGGCGCCCGAAGGCGAAGCCCCCGTCGCCGAACACCAGGGGGAACCAATCCCCCTGGAGACTGGGGATGAGGGCCATACTCAGTTCGGCCCTCAACCGGACTTGATTCCGGAGACCGATACGGCTCCAGAATCCGGCACGCAACCTCCTTCGAAAGTATGGGGTATGCCTATTCCACCGGTGACCCCTGTCCAACCAAGGGCACCAGATTATCTGCTGGAAGCGCTGCGAGGTGCTTCCATTGTGGATGAGCACCGTGTTCTTATGGGCACGGTGATTGAAAGGGTTCAGTCCGCCAAGAGCGGACTAACCGAAGCCTGCAGTAGCCTGCTGACAGGTTTTGAGGTAAGCGGTGAAAAAAGAGAAAATCCCAATAAAGACAGTAGCCCCTGAGACATTGTCCGGTGTTTCGGAAAGAAAATACCGGACAGAGGATCAATCCTTGATTGTAGGAAACTAACTAAATTTGTCAGAAATGAATATGTTGGCGTCGCTGCTGGCCGCGGACTCACATGCTGCCAAAGTCTCTGAACTAAAGCGGAGGCTGGAGCAGGCCGGGGAGGAGCTTGGCCAGGTGAAGAGGCAGCTCCAGGAGAATCAAGGTATGTAATAACCCGGGAAATACTCGAAAAGAGTAGGATGATATATATTGACCGAAGTGTCATGATATGAATAGGAGCAACGACCGAGGTCGAGGCCCTGAAGAAGGCCTTGGCCGAGGCCGAGGGGAAGGCTGTCAAGGAGCAGGCCGACTGTAAGAAGCTCAAGGCCCGGGTCAATGAGGTCCAACAGGAGCTCCAGGACATGGTGAGGAAGTGCGAGACCTTGGAGCGCGATGCGTCGGTTCGAGAGACCGAACTCGCCAAGGCTCGTCAGGGCGCGGAGACGGCCCGGAATGAGGCCCATGGCGCCCTCCAAGAGATCCAGGAGGCCAAGAAGATCGTGGCGGGTAAGGCATTTAGTATGCAAAGCAAGTATATGAAGAAGAAGTATTTCTTACTAACCCGGATTCGGAGTTCTCCAGGAGCCAGCGTAGATCTGCCGCACAGTATGTCCAATGCCGCGGAGTTCTTTCGAGCCGAAGAAGGGAGCTCCACAGAGAAATTGTTCTGGTCGCAGTATCTTGCGCCAGAGCATCCCGTGCCCTTCACCGATCAGCTGAAACAGCTGGTGGAGCTGCATAGGGTGGCCGAACTAGCCATGAAGGATTTGATAATCCGGCTGTGGCCAGCCGAAGCTATGCCCGGCAGCTACTTCGGACTCGTGAAGCGGCTGGTGAACGCCTGTCCTCGGCTGGACGTCATCAAGTGATCGGCCTATATTGAAGGTGCACGCATGGCCTTCGCCCGTTGCAAGATGTGGTGGGCGAAGATGGACGCCGTCGAGCTGACCAGGGGGGCCGCCAGAGGGCAAGGAGCACCGCACACCCGAGCGCTATTTTGCGAATGTCCTAGAGGGGTCTCGCATTGCAGCAGCGCAGTGTGGGCAAGACATTATTTTTGAATGAATACGTTCATGTTGTCTTTGCCTGGAATGATGGAACGAAGTCGGTTTGTAATATAATGCTTGTTATGTTTTAATTTTTTCCTCCTGTGCGGCCGTGTTGTATGAAATCTGAGGGTTGGCCAATCGTCGGCTTCTTCCCCCACGTAGGTAGTACGAGGGTGTTCGGGATGGAATCTAAACAATATTGATCCAATTATATGGTCCTTGAAGGAGTTGTTTAGCGCAACGAACCAGGCAATCAGACTATGCGGCTTGAACGCCCTCACTTAGCCATAGGAGTTTTACAATAAAACATGTGCGCAGCCCCTAGTATCCGAACCAGAGTGCTATGAGCGTCTGATCGGGAAGTGCCGATCCTTCGCATAATGTGGGAGAAATCTCCAACGATTTGCAACCTTCGAACAGCTGACCGGCCCTCGCCGTATCATGACAGTCAGTTTTCGGCTTTCTCTACTGAGGTGCTCCTTTGGATAAACCAGGGCACAATCACAGTAGTTCTCCCTTTACTACCTTAGCCAATATAGCAGAACGTAAGGTAGCAAGCACAGGAGCCGGGCAACACAACTATTGACAAAAGACATGATTCGGAGCCAATGCGTATAGTGCTAAATTCGGGGTGCCGAACTATACTGTAAAAGTGTTCGGACTTTTGTTGCCATGTTGTGGGGTGCTATGAAGCCCCTGGCAAGTTGGAATGCACCGAGTATACATGTGCTATCTGATAGAATTACCAGAAAGAAAAAAGAAAGAAAAAGGAAGAAGCAGTGGTAAGGTAATGCCGTGGGAACTTGGGCCGCAAACTGTTTCTACTATAATTTCATTGGTGCATTAAAGCGCATTTATACAAGTAGTGCGATAAGCTGAAAGGCTATTTACTATGCCTTCACCAAGAGAGAGTTGCGTATGGGTCCTGAAGATAGGTAAAGGGATCGTTAAAGAGACCACCTAAGAGTTTTCTAGTACGTCCATGCTTCTTGTTGTCTTGGTGTTTTTGTCCTTCAAGAGGACCGATGATCAGGCCGCCAGGAAAGGCCTGTAAAAAGAAAAAATAAAAGAAGAAAGGGAAATAGTGAAAGTGTGAGTGTCCGGGGTGGTCGAGCTGCCCTGTGGATCACAAGTTGGCTATGCCTTCGTCGATGCCCATGGGATTTTGAGTGTGTAGTTATGTACGCGTGGCACGATTGCCACCACTTGATAGGGACTGAGACGGAGGCCGGATTGCTAGTCGAGCTCCTGACAAGCCGAGCTATCCTTCTACAGGGTAGTTCAGACCCTCTTAACAGTGTCCATGGGCTCGGCAGCCGAATTAGGGTTCTGCTTGAGAAGGCCAATCTGTACTTCTGCTGCTAAGGCAGCTGTGTGCTCTTCTGTACGGAGGGAGCGTTCCGTATCTCCGTTGACCGTGATGACGCCGCATGGACCGGGCATCTTGAGCTTGAGATAAGCATAGTGTGGCACAACATTGAATCGCGCGAATGTGGTTCATCCGAGCAGTGCGTGATAGCCGTTGCGAAAGGGGACGATGTCGAAGATTAACTCTTCATTTCGGAAATTTTCCGGAGACCCGAAGACAACGTCTAGCGTGATTGAGCCCGTACAATGGACCTCCACACCTGGTATGACTCCCTTAAAGGTAGTTTTTGTGGGCTTGATCCGTGATGGATTGATGCCGATTTTTCGCACTGTATGCTGATAGAGTAGATTGAGGCTGCTACCTCCGTCCATAAGGACGCGCGTTAGGTGAAATCCGTCAATGATTGGATCGAGGACTAGCGCGGCCGAACCGCCATGATGGATGCTGGTCGGATGATCCCAGTGATCAAAGGTGATAGGGAACGATGACCATGGATTGAATTTTGGGGCGACTGGCTCTATCGCATAGACGTCCCATAGTGCGCGCTTGCGTTCCCTTCTAGGGATGTGTGTAGCATATATCATGTTTACTGTTTTCACTTGGGGGGGGGGACTTCTTCTATCCCCTGTGTTCGGTTGCCGGGGCTCCTCATCGTCGTCCTCGCTCTATGGTCCCTTTTCCCTGTTCTCGGCGTTTAATTTGCCATCATGTTTAAAGACCCAACAATCTCTGTTGGTATGATTGGCTGGTTTGTCTGGGGTGCCATGTATCTGGCATGGGCGGTCGAGTATGCGGTCCAGGCTGGATGGTCCCTGATTATTTCTCCTGTACGGTTTCTTCTGCTGGACGGACTTGGAGCCATTGAATCCGGCGTTGACTGTAGTGTCGTCGGTATTGTCACCATTGCTTCCGCATTTGTGTCTGTTACGTCGGAGCTTGCCGTTGCTGTTCTTAACCTCAGAGGGGCCTGCCTCGCTGGCTGTGTTTTTGCTACGAGCCAACCAGCTATCCTCACCTGCGCAAAAGCGGGTCATGAGTGCCGTGAGGGCTGCCATAGATTTCGGCTTGTCTTGGCCGAGGTGGCGGGCGAGCGATTCGTCGTGGATGCTATGTTTAAAGGCCGCTAGGGCTTCGGCATCTGAACATTCGACGATTGATACGTCTCCAACGTATCTATAATTTTTGATTGTTCCATGCTAATATATATTCTGTTTGGATGTTTAATGGGATTTATTATACACTTCTATATTATTTTTGGGACTAATTATTAACCGGAGGCCCAGCCCGAATTGCTGTTTTTTTGCCTATTTCAGTGTTTCGCAGAAAAGGAATATCAAACGGAGTCCAAACGGAATGAAACCTTCGGGAACGTGATTTTCGGAACAAACATGATCCAGAGGAGTTGGAGTGGAGGTCAAGAAATGAACGAGGAGGCCACAAGGCAGGGGGAGCGCCTACCCCCCCGGGCGCACCCTCCACCCTTGTCGACCCCTCATAGCTCCACCGCCCTACTTCTTCCTCCTATATATACCTACGTACCCCCAAACAATCAGAACAGGAGCCAAAACCCTATTTCCACCACCGCAACCTTCTATACCCGTGAGATCCCATCTTGGGGCCTTTTCCGACGCTCCGCCGGAGGGGGCATTGATCACGGAGGGCTTCTATATCAACACCATAGCCTCTCCGATGATGTGTGAGTAGTTTACCACAGACCTTCGGGTCCATAGTTATTAGCTAGATGGCTTCTTCTATCTCTTCGAATCTCAATACAAAGTTCTCCTCGATTCTCTTGGAGATCTATTTGATGTAACTCTTCTTTTGGGGTGTGTTTGTCGAGATCCGATGAATTGTGGGTTTATGATCAAGTTTATCTATGAACAATATTTGAATCTCCTCTGAATTCTTTTATGTATGATTGGTTATCTTTGCAAGTCTCTTCGAATTATCAGTTTGGTTTGGCCTACTAGATTGATCTTTCTTGCAATGGGAGAAGTGCTTAGCTTTGGGTTCAATCTTGCGGTGCTCGATCCCAGTGACAGTAGGGGAAACGACACGTATTGTATTGTTGCCATCGAGGGTAAAAAGATGGGGTTTATATCATATTGCATGAGTTTATCCCTCTACATCATGTCATCTTGCTTAAAGCGTTACTCTGTTCTTATGAACTTAATACTCTAGATGCATGCTGGATAGCGGTCGATGTGTGGAGTAATAGTAGTAGATGCAGGCAGGAGTCGGTCTACTTGTCACGGACGTGATGCCTATATACATGATCATACCTAGATATTCTCATAACTACGCTCAATTCTATCAATTGCTCGACAGTAATTCGTTTACCCACCATAATACTTATGCTATCTTGATAGAAGCCACTAGTGAAACCTATGGCCCCGGGTCTATTTTCCATCATATTAATCTTCTGCCAACAAGCTATTTCTATCTTTGTTTATTTTGCAATCTTTACTTTTACTCTTTATCATAAAAATACCAAAAATATTATCTTATCAACTCTATCAGATCTCACTCTCGTAAGTGACCGTGAAGGGATTGATGATAACCCACAAGTATAGGGGATCGCAACAGTTTTCGAGGGTAGAATATTCAACCCAAATTTATTGATTCGACACAAGGGGAGCCAAAGAATATTCTCAAGTATTAGCAGTTGAGTTGTCAATTCAACCACACCTGGATAACTTAGTATCTGCAGCAAAGTATTTAGTAGCAAAGTAGTATGATAGTAACGGTAACAGTAGCAAAAGTAATATTTTTGGGTTTTGTAGTGATTGTAACAGTAGCAACGGAAAAGTAAATAAGCGGAGAACAATATGTGAAAAGCTCGTAGGCATTGGATCGGTGATGGAGAATTATGCCGGATGCGGTTCATCATGTAACAGTCATAACATAGGGTGACACAGAACTAGCTCCAATTCATCAATGTAATGTAGGCATGTATTCCGAATATAGTCATACGTGCTTATGGAAAAGAACTTGCATGACATCTTTTGTCCTACCCTCCCGTGGCAGCGGGGTCCTAGCGGAAACTAAGAGATATTAAGGCCTCCTTTTAATAGAGTACCGGACCAAAGCATTAACACATAGTGAATACATGAACTCCTCAAACTACGGTCATCACCGAGAGTGGTCCCGTTTATTGTCACTTCGGGGTTGCCGGATCATAACACATAGTAGGTGACTATAGACTTGCAAGATGGGATCAAGAACTCACATATATTCATGAAAACATAATAGGTTCAGATCTGAAATCATGGCACTTGGGCCCTAGTGACAAGCATTAAGCATAGCAAAGTCATAGCAACATCAATCTCAGAACATAGTGGATACTAGGGATCAAACCCTAACAAATCTAACTCGATTACATGATAAATCTCATCCAACCCATCACCATCCAGCAAGCCTACGATGGAATTACTCACGCACGGACTCCAGATGGAGGATGATGACGATGGCGACGGATTCCCCTCTCCGGAGCCCCGAACGGACTCCAGATTAGCCCTCCCGAGAGAGTTTAGGGCTTGGCGGAGGCTCCGTATCGTAAAACGCGATGAATCCTTCTCTCTGATTTTTTTCTCCCCGAACACGAATATATAGAGTTGGAGTTGAGGTCGGTGGAGCTCCAGGGGGCCCACGAGGCAGGGGGGCGCGCCTCCCACCCTCGTGGACAGGGTGTGGGTCCCCTGGCCTTGATTCTTTCGCCAATATTTTTTATTATTTCCAAAAATAATCTCTGTGAAGTTTCAGGTCATTCCGAGAACTTTTGTTTCTGCACAAAGATAACACCATGGCAATTCTGCTGAAAAAGGCGTCAGTCTGGGTTAGTTCCATTCAAATCATGCAAGTTAGAGTCCAAAACAAGGGCAAAAGTGTTTGGAAAAGTAGATACGACGGAGACGTATCAACTCCCCCAAGCTTAAACCTTTGCTTGTCCTCAAGCAATTCAGTTGATAAACTGAAAGTGATAAAGAAAAACTTTTACAAACTCTGTTTGCTCTTGTTGTTGTAAATATGTAAAGCCAGCATTCAAGTTTTCAGCAAAGATTATGAACTAACCATATTAACAATAACATTTAGGTCTCATGTTTACTCATGTCAATGGCAAAATCAACTAGTGAGCAATAATAATAAATCTCGGATGACAACACTTTCTCTAAACAATCATGATATGATATAAAAAGATGGAATCTCGCTAGCCCTTTCTGAGACCGCAAAACATAAATGCAGAGCACCTCTAAAGATCAAGGACTGACTAAACATTGTAATTCATGGTAAAAGAGATCTAGTCATACCCAATATGAATTAATAGTAATGGCTGCAAATGACAGCGGTGCTCTCCAGCTGGTGCTTTTTTAATAAGAGGGTGATGACTCAACATAAAATTAAATAGATAGGCCCTTCGCAGAGGGAAGCAGGGATTTGTAGAGGTGCCAGAGCTCGATTTTGAAATAGAGATAAATAATATTTTGAGCGGCATACTTTCATTGTCAACATAACAACCAAGAGATGGCGATATCTTCCATGCTACACACATTATAGGCGGTTCCCAAACAGAATGGTAAAGTTTATACTCCCCCTCCACCAACAAGCATCAATCCATGGCTTGCTCGAAACAACGAGTGCCTCCAACTAACAAGAGTCCCAGGGGAGTTTTGTTTGCAATTATTTTGATTTGGTTTGCATAAAGCATGGGACTGGGCATCCCGGTGACCAGCCATTTTCTCGTGAGTGAGGAGCGGAGTCCACTCCTCTTGAGAATAACCCGCCTAGCATGGAAGATACAGACAGCCCTAGTTGATACATGAGCTATTCGAGCATACAAAACAGAATTTCATTTGAAGGTTTAGAGTTTGGCACATACAAATTTACTTGGAACGGCAGGTAGATACCGCATATAGGAAGGTATAGTGGACTCATATAGGATAACTTTGGGGTTTAAGGGATTGGATGCACATGCAGTATTCCCGCTTAGTACAAGTGAAGGCTAGCAAAAGACTGGGAAGCGACCAACTACAGAGCGACAACAGTCATGAACATGCATTAAAATTAATAAACCTTGGGTGCAAGCATGAGTAGGATATAATCCACTATGAACATAAATATCATGAAGGCTATGTTGATTTTGTTTCAACTACATGCGTGAACATGTGCCAAGTCAAGTCATTCAAAGGAGGATACCACCCTATCATACCACATCACAACCATTTTAAGAGCATGTTGGCACGCAAGGTAAACCATTATAAACTCCTAGCTAATTAAGCATGGCATAAGCAACTATAATCTCTAATTGTCATTGCAAACATGTTTATTCATAATAGGCTGAATCAGGAACGATGAACTAATCATATTTACAAAAACAAGAGAGGTCGAGTACATACCAGCTTTTCCCATCTCAATCAGTCCATCATATATCACCATTATTGCCTTTCACTTGCACGACCGAACGATGTGAATAATAATAATAGTGCACGTGCATTGGACTAAGCTGGAATCTGCGAGCATTCAATAAACAGGAGAAGACAAGGTAATATGGGCTCTTGGTTAAATCAACAATAATGCATATAAGAGCCACTTCAACAATTTTATTATGGTCTTCTCCTATCGACCCCCGAAGAAAAGAAAAGAAATAAAACTATTTACACAGGAAAGCTCCCAACAAGCAAAAGAAGAACGGGAAATATTTTTGGGTTTTCTTTTAATTACTACTACAGCATGGAAGTAAACTAGCTAAAAGCTACTACTAATTTTTTTGTTTTGGTTTTCTTAAGGTTTATCAAAGACACAAGAAGAAAGCAAGAAAAGGAAAATAAACTAGCATGGACATTACAGTGAAAGAGTATGAGAACCGACATCTAGCAATGAGTGTGTAAACATGAATGTAATGTAGGTGAGAGATACGTACTCCCCCAAGCTAAGGCTTTTGGCCTAAGTTGGTCTATGGCCACGGCTGGACTGGCGGATATCCAAAGTTATAGTTGGGGTCATACTAAGATGAAGCCTCGGGTTGCCACTGGTTGGCAACCTCCTCCGGATCCCACTGGTAGACAGACTGTCGTGGGGTAACAAATTGTGGTTCCGGATCTGGCTCTGTAGCTGATGTGGGGTTCCGGTAGGCGTGAATGGCCTCCAATGGAACAAGGTACTCGCCTGCAGATAAATCAAACAAGGAAGGCGCAGGCAAGGTAATAGTCTCAGGGTGATTTTTATCAAATAACAGCCTATAGTTAAGCTCCTTTTTCCTGTTCTTAACAATGAAATCATGTGCAATCATACTCTTGTAATCTAGAAGAACAGTAGGCAACAATTTTTCTTCCTTCTCATAATGCCTAATAGGTATGTTAAAGTATGTAGCGAGGCGCGAGGCGAAGATGCCTCCCAAGATCGATGGGGCCCTTAGTACGATTAAGATTTAACCGCTTTGCAACAATAGCGCCCATACTGAATGAGTCATCACGAAACAAGGCATGGCAGAAAATAACAATATCAGGGGCACTTAGGTTGCCTTAGTTTCCGTGACCAATTAAGCATCTACTAGCGAATAATGCAAAGTAACGTAAAACAGGAAAATGTATGCTAGTGATTCTTGCATCGGAAACTTTCCTAGTTTCCCCTACAGCAATTGTATCAATAAACCCCTCCACATCGTCACGATGTGGTTCCTCTACGCTGCCCGGAAAAGGCAACTTGCAAACCTCACAAAATTCACGGAGGGTCATCTCCTTATACTCATCATATAAATAGAAATCCACCGAAGGTGGGGACCTCCTAGAATGGAAATGAAAATTTTGCACAAAGATATTCGTGAGTAAGAGATACTGTTCGCGTTGGTCGTGGAGGAAGTCGGTGAGGCCTGCATTCTCAGCCAATTCATAAAAATCATCATAAATCCTGGCTGCTCTCAAGAAATCATCACAAGGCCATTCACACGGCCGAACTTCCATGATGCGAGGGAGATTATACTTGGGCCTCTCTTCTTCTTCACTTTGCTTATCCTTCGAGCTTCGGCTCGAAGAGCCCCTAAAAAATCTCTTCATTACTTTCTGAAAAAAATTCTGAAATTTTTAGTAACTTCAAATAAAAGTGAACCAAACTCAACAAAATTGATAGCAACTACTCCCACAAGTGCCTAGAGACTATATCATGCATTAGAACTACTAGGGACCATATAAATTTGACATGCAAGCTCAAGAACAGGGTCACCTAGGCAGCAAAAATTTGCAATGAATAAAGCACTAGAACAAAAACTAATTGGACCATTGGAGGAGTTACATACCAAGGAACAATCCCCCAAAGCAGTTTTGTGAGAGGGGCTTTGAGCAAGGAGATCGACAATCGCAGCAAAATGAGCTAGAACTCGTGCTTCAGCTGGTTGGTGATTTTTTTGGGAGGAAGGAGTGTGTGGTTGCTGGAATAAGTGGAGGGGAGCCACCATGGGCCCATGAGGCGGGGGGCGCGCCCTGTAGGGGTGGGCGCGCCCTGGACCCTCGTGGCCAGGTGCTTGCTCCCACTGTTGTGTTCTCAGTGCCAGATATTCTCAAATATTCCAGAAAAATCATATTTCAATTTCGGGGCATTTGGAGAACTTTTATTTTCGGGGTATTTTTTATTGCACGGATAAATCAGAAAACTGACAGAAAATACTATTTTTGCTTTATTTATTCTAAATAACAGAAAGTAAAAAAAGGGTACAGAAGGTTGTGCTTTCTAACTTCATCCATCTCATGCTCATCAAAAGGAATCCACTAACAAGGTTGATCAAGTCTTGTTAACAAACTCATTCCGAATAACATGGAACCCGAGAAATTTCGAATAACACTATGTTACCTCAACGGGGATATGGACGTCCCCAATAATAAGAATATCATATTTCTTATTGACAGTAGGAAGAGGAAATTCAAAACCTCCAAAAATAATCGATGGAATTTTTCCAATAGAATTTATACTATGAACTTGAGGTTGTTTCCTCGGAAAGTGTACCGTATGCTCACTACCATTAACATGCAAAGTGACATTGCCTTTGTTGCAATCAATAACAGCCCCTGCAGTATTCAAAAAGGGTCTTCCAAGAATAATAGACATACTATCGTCTTCGGGAATATCAAGAATAACAAAGTCCGTTACAATAGTAATATTTGCAACCACAACAGGCACATCCTCACAAATGCCGACAGGTATGGTAGTTGATTTGTCGGCCATTTGCAAAGATATTTTAGTAGGTGTCAACTTATTCAAATCAAGTCTACGATATAAAGAGAGAGGCATAACACTAACACCGGCTCCAAGATCACATAAAGCAGTTCTAACATAATTTCTTTTAAGGGAGCATGGTATAGTGGGTACTCCCGGATCCCCTAACTTCTTTGGTATTCCACCCTTAAAAGTATAATTAGCAAGCATGGTGGAAATTCAGCTTCCGGTATCTTTCTTTTATTTGTAACAATATCCTTCATATACTTGGCATAAGGATTCATTTTGAGCATATCAGTCAAACGCATACGTAAAAAGATAGGTCTAATCATTTCAGCAAAGCACTCAAAATCCTCATCATCCTTTTTCTTGGATGGTTTAGGAGGAAAAGGCATGGGTTTCTAAACCCATGGCTCTCTTTCTTTACCATGCTTCCTAGCAACAAAGTCTCTCTTATCATAACGTTGATTCTTTGACTGTGGGTTATCAAGATCAACAACAGGTTCAATTTCTACATCATTATCATTGCTAGGTTGAGCATCAACATGAACATCATCATTAACATTATCACTTGGTTCATGTTCATTACCAGATTGTGTTTCAGCATCAGAAATAGAAATATCATTGGGATTCTTAGGTGTGTCTATAACAGGTTCACTAGAAGCATGCAAAGTCCTATCATTTTTCTTTTTCTTCTTTTTAGAAGGACTAGATGCATCTACATTAGTTCTCTGAGAATCCTGCTCAATTCTCTTAGGGTGACCTTCAGGATACAAAGGTTCCTGAGTCACTTTACCCCCTCTAGTTGCAACTCTAACAGCAAAGTCATTATTCTTAATATTCAATTCATTGAGCAAATCATTCTGAGCTTTAAGTACTTGTTCTACTTGAGTGGTAACCATAGAAGCATGTTTACCAATGAGTTTAAGTTCACCTTTAACTCTAGACATATAATCACTCAAGTGTTCAATCATAGAAGCATTCCGTTTTAATTCCCTACCAAAATAAGCATTGAAGTCTTCTTGCTTAACCATAAAATTATCAAACTCATCCAAACATTGGCTAGCAAACTTAGTAGGAGGGATTTCAGCTTTACCATATCCATAGAGAGAATTTACCTTTACTACCTGTGTCGGGTTATCAAGACCATGCGTTTCTTCAATAGGTGATGAATTAAGACCATATATTTCTTCAATAGGAGGTAAATTCTTAACATCTTCAGCTTTAATACCCTTTTCTTTCATAGATTTCTTTGCCTCTTGCATATCTTCAGGACTGAGAAAGAGAACACCCCTTTTCTTCGGAGTTGGCTTAGGAGTTGGTTCAAGAAGTGTCCAATTGTTTTCATTAGTCAACATATTATTCAATAGAATTTCAGCTTGATCCACAGTTCTTTCCCTGAAAACACAACCAGCACAACTATCCCGGTGGTCTCTGGAAGCATCGGTTAGTCCATTATAAAAGATATCAAGTATTTCATTTTTATTGAGAGGATGATCAGGCAAAGCATTAAGTAATTGGAGAAGCCTCCCCCAAGCTTGTGGGAGACTCTATTCTTCAATTTGCATAAAATTATATATATCCCTTAAAGCAGCTTGTTTCTTATGAGCAGGGAAATATTTAGCAGAGAAGTAATAAATCATATCCTGGTGACTACGCACACAACCAGGATCAAGAGAATTAAACCATATCTTAGCATCACCCTTTAATGAGAACTGAAATATCTTAAGGATATAATAGTAGCGAGTTTTCTCATCATTAGTGAACAGGGTGGCTATATCATTTATATTAGTAAGATGTGCCACAACAGTTTCAGATTCATATCCATAAAAAGGATCAGATTCAACCAAAGTAATTATATCAGGGTCGACAGAGAATTCATAATCCTTATCAGTAACAAAAATAGGTGAAGTAGCATAAGCAGGATCATATTTCATTCTAGCATTCAGAGATTTTTGTTTCAGGTTAGCTAATAATTTCTTAAGATCGCTTCTATCATTGCAAGCAAGAAAGTCTCTAGCAGTTTCTTCATCCATAATATAACCCTCAGGCACAACAGGCAATTCATATCTAGGGGAGAATCTTTGTCATCACTTTCATCAATATTATCAGTCTCAATAATTTCATTCTCTCTAGCCCTAGCAAGTTGTTCATCAAGGAATTCACCAAGTGGCAGAGTAGTATCAAGCATAGAAGTAGTTTCATCATAAGTATCATGCATAGCAGAAGTGGCATCATCAATAACATGCGACATATCAAAATTAATAGCAAAAGCAGGTTTAGGCGTCGCAAGATTACTCAAAACAGAACGTGAATCAAGTGCAGAGATAGATGGCAGTTCCTTACCTCCCCTCGTAGTTGAGGGATAAATTTTAGTTTTCTCATATTTCAACTTCTTCATAGTGACCAGCAGATATAAATCCCAAGTAACTCAAAGAATAGAGCTATGCTCCCCGGCAACGGCGCCAGAAAATAGTCTTAATAACCCACAAGTATAGGGGATCGCAGCAGTTTTTGAGGGTAGAGTATTCAACCCAAATTTATTGATTCGACACAAGGGGAGCCAAAGAATATTCTCAAGTATTAGCAGTTGAGTTGTCAATTCAACCACACCTGGATAACTTAGTATCTGCAGCAAAGTATTTAGTAGCAAAGTAGTATGATAGTAACGGCAATAGTAGCAAAAGTAATTTTTTTTGGGTTTTGTAGTGATTGTAACAGTAGCAACGGAAAAGTAAATAAGCGGAGAACAATATGTGAAAAGCTCGTAGGCATTGGATCGGTGATGGAGAATTATGCCGGGTGCGGTTCATCATGTAACAGTCATAACATAGGGTGACACAGAACTAGCTCCAATTCATCAATGTAATGTAGGCATGTACTCCGAATATAGTCATACGTGCTTATGGAAAAGAACTTGCATGACATCTTTTGTCCTACCCTCCCGTGGCAGCGGGGTCCTAGCGGAAACTAAGGGATATTAAGGCCTCCTTTTAATAGAGTACCGGACCAAAGCATTAACACATAGTGAATACATGAACTCCTCAAACTACGGTCATCACCGGGAGTGGTCCCGATTATTGTCACTTCGGCGTTGCCGGATCATAACACATAGTAGGTGACTATAGACTTGCAAGATAGGATCAAGAACTCACATATATTCATGAAAACATAATAGGTTCAGATCTGAAATCATGGCACTCGGGCCCTAGTGACAAGCATTAAGCATAGCAAAGTCATAGCAACATCAATCTCAGAACATAGTGGATACTAGGGATCAAACCCTAACAAATCTAACTCGATTACATGATAAATCTCATCCAACACATCACCGTCCAGCAAGCCTACGATGGAATTACTCACGCATGGCGGTGAGCATCATGAAATTGGTGATGGAGGATGGTTGATGATGACGATGGCGACGGATTCCCCTCCCCGGAGCCCCGAACGGACTCCAGATCAGCCCTCCCGAGAGAGTTTAGGGCTTGGCGGCGGCTCCGTATCGTAAAACGCGATGAATCCTTCTCTCTGATTTTTTTTCTCCCCGAACACGAATATATAGAGTTGGAGTTGAGGTCGGTGGAGCTCCAGGGGGCCCACGAGGCAGGGGGCGCGCCTCCCACCCTCGTGGACAGGGTGTGGGCCCCCTGGCCTTGATTCTTTCGCCAATATTTTTTATTATTTCCAAAAATAATCTCCATGAAGTTTTAGGTCATTCTGAGAACTTTTGTTTCTGCACAAAGATAACACCATGGCAATTCTGCTGAAAACAACGTCAGTCCGGGTTAGTTCCATTGAAATCATGCAAGTTAGATTCCAAAACAAGGGCAAAAGTGTTTGGAAAAATAGATACGACGAAGACGTATCAATTGACAACAATATACCTGGTGCATCCCAGTTATTAGTCTGTACTTGCAGAATTCTCTCGTTTGTTGAGCAGGTATATTATTTTTTCACATCGAGCAAGTTTCAACTGGGCTGTAGACTGCCCAGGCTTGGTTTTGTTTTTAACAGGCCCAGCCCATAACGACAACGGGGCACAAAGATCCAGCAGGTATCTACTGGCCTCTGGCCCGCCAGCGTTAGTTATATTTACTCTTACAACATCCGCAGGCAGTTTTTTTACTGAATCAAATACACAGCCCAGTTCCATTTTCCTCTTGAAACGCCATGTCCTACATCCGTTTTCTAATCTCTACCTATAGTTTTACTAGTTCATATACACGTATCATTATATTGAAAATACATAAATTCCCTTTTCATATTTACATCCTTATTTTTGTTGTTGTTTTCCCTCCCAGCGCTGATTTTTTTACCACTGGTTTTCCCTTAAACCAACTCAATTGTCCCACGTCTTATTTGCTTACAAAAAAACGATTTTTTGGCAAATCAATAAGTTCTTAAAAAATGTTTATCATTTCGGGATTACAACAGTTCGGACTCCACCTAAATATGCAAAATAAGGTTGAACTTTTTGACCGTGGTCCTGGGCAGAAAATGGGATGTAATAAATTACTTAAGAATTAGCAAATGGGCTGCAAATTATATATTTTTAGCAAATGGGCTCTATGTTGCCTGCCATAGATTTGAAGGCTGACTTGTCGGTCTACTAAGTTCATGCGTACACAAGGTTTCTCAAAAAAAGAAACTTAGTCAACAACCGACTCTACCAGCGTCAGACCGTTAGATGTCAATCTAACGGCAATCGTGCTTATTCAGTCTCTAATCTTCCTGCTCCAGCCGCCCAAACCAGCGCTGGCGGAACCGCCTGCTCCCACCTCCCGTGGCCGGCTGTGCTGCCGGGCAGGCCTCACGGCCCCACCATATTCGCATCCCTGGCATGTCTATCCCTCTACTCATGCACACCTCCTGTTATTTTCCAGCGACGGCAACCGAACCAGTCAACCCTCGTACTCCCCACCGCGTGGGCAGCCACTGCCGTGTCTTCCCCGGCTTCGTGTCATTCCCTTCGTAGGCCTCGCCGTCGTCCACCGCCCTGGTGCTCTCGGCGCGCCGTGGTCAACGAACGACATCCATCGGAAGTGGACTGTACGTGGAGAGGCTGACAGCTGGGTTGTAACATCCCAAATTTTCAAATTTGGAATGTTATACATAGATCATCACTGCATATCATGTTTTGTTGCATTTTGACAAATCCTCGATAAATCCTAAGCAACTCAAGGACCCTCGGAGAGAGTTGGGGATTTTCTCGAATTTTCAAATTTGATTTTCAAACGAGGATTGTGGTTTTAATTATTTTTCTCTCCGGAAAAATATTTCATTTTAAATAAACGAGAGGAGAAAATATGACTTCTCCAAAACAATCGAAATACTGGAGGAAAAATGTTAAAATCATTATTTGGAATTTATTCGGACTTTATTTGCAATTTTTATTGCATTAAAAATATTGCATGTTTTCAAAATATTTATTTTGGATTATAAAAATGTTCACCCTATTCTAGATTTTCTAACTAGACGGGGAAAATTTATTTCATATTTTTCTGATTTTCATTTATTTTTCTACGAATTATTTTCCGTGGAACTTATTTAAAAAAAACGCCCGCGCGCCGACTAGGCCAAAGGCCCAGCCGACGGCCCGCCCGCGCCCTCTCCTTCCTCCGCACGGGAGCGCCGCCGCCGCCTTGCCGAGTCCGGCCGCCGCACGCCTCCCCTCGCCGCCCCTTCCCCAAGTCACCTTCGGACCCCCCCTTTATATACCCCCCTCTCTTTCCTCACCTCGAGCCGCCGCCGCCGCCCCTCATCTCGCCGAGCGCCGCCGCCCGCACTTGCCC